>NW_006399787.1:8063505-8066782 GCF_000299155.1 Elephantulus edwardii
AGAAATGCTGAACGAGTTCGGCCCTTTTGATTTTCCGACTCTAGCTCCTCGCACATTTCATTGTAGTATTTTGCTTTGTCATTCCGTGCTGCCTTTTGGAATCTTCTGTTCAGCTCTTTAGTGTCTTGGATTCTTCCTTGTGTTTTGGCTTCTCTACGTTCCAGTGCAATCTTCAGAGTTTCTTCGGAAGCGGTGCAGGCTCAAGCCAAGACCAGGCAAAGCAGAGGACTCCCACAATAGCTTCTGACCCGCCTCCAGGTAACAAGCCCCAAGGCAGAGAATAAACGGGTTGGGGAGGAGCAGGGGGACCTGCCGCCTCAGGCAGACGCAGGACCAGAAGCAGAGCAGGCTCAAGCCAAGACCAGGCAAAGCAGAGGAACAACAACAATAGATCCATGTATATAGCAGAGGCAGCAGGGGTCAAAGTTCTGTAAACTTCTTAACAGTAGCCAAATGCCTGAAGGAATGAGCTGGTCCTGGAGCCTGAGGTCCATAGCCTCAGGAGATATCAAGGTCAATTATCATAGTAGCCCCACTAACCCACAATGACAATAGTCTACACCCTCCTTTGGTAAGTAGAAACTGGAACCTTAAAATTTTTCAAGCACTATCTAGGGTGTAATCCTTGGTCTTTTCCTGTCAAGATCAAAGGAGAATGAAGAAAAGATTCATGGAAACAATTAGTCAATAATATCTCAACCTCCACAACCCTGGGATGAGAAGAACTGTATTGTACCGCTGCTGTTTGAGAGGCTGGACTTTATGAAGAAGAGTGTGGCCTTAGAATTGGAGGAAGACTCATTAACAGTCTACATTATGCAGATGACACAACCTTGCTGGCCCAAACTGAGGAAAACTTGAAGTATTTGCTGCAGAAGGCCAAGGACTGCAGTCTTCCATATGGATTGCTTCTCAAATTCCAGGAAACGAAGATTGTCACCACCAAGCCAATTGGCAGCATCATAATATTTAGGGAAAAGATATTGAGGTGGTTAACAATTTAATAAATGATTAGACATTATATATATGACAGTAGTCCAGAATAAGAAATACATTGCAAAGTGGACTGGGGGAAGGGGAAGGAGGAAATGCTGCAACAATGAATGAGTATTTACCAAAAGGAAAAAAAAAAGAAAGTGAACTGGGGGAGCAAAAAATTCTCCACTTTTTTTTTTTAAAAAAAAAAACACCACACAAAACAATTCCATCTTGCTTGGATCCAAAAGCAACACTCTCGACACCAGCAGTCAAGCAATCAAAAGACATATTGCTTTAGGAAAGTCTGCTGTCGAGGACCTCTCTAGAATGTTAAAGAGCAATGATGACAGTCTAGAGATTAAGGTGCACCCAACCCAGGCCCTGGTCTTTGCAATTACTTGCTATGCATCTGAGAGCTGGACAATGACTAAGGATGACAAAAGAATTGATCCTTTGATTTGTGGTGCTGCAGAACAGCATTGAACATACCATGGACTGCCACAAGAACAAATATGTCTGTCTCAGAGAGGGTGAAACCAGGCTACTCCTTGAAGGCAAGGATTTTGAGGCTCCATCTCACATACTTTGGGCATGTCATCGGGGAGGGGGGCAGTTCTTAGAGAAGGTCATCATGCTTGGAAGGGTAGAGGGTCAGTGCAGGAGAGGAAGACCTTGGATGAGATGGATTGACACAGTGAGTGTGGCGATGGAGTCAGGTGTGTCAGAATCAGTGAGATGGGGTTAGGATAGGGCTGGGTTCCCAGCTATTGTTCATAAAGTCGTTATGAGTCATAGTCAATGGCACATAACAACAACAGCAACCTCATTGCTGACCTCTCTGAAAGGCCTCCCAATAGAAGGTCCTGGATAGACTAGGAGAAAAATGTGGAATAAAACCCAGAAGCATAAAATACCCAGTTATATAGAAACCAGTGGAAGTCTTGAGACCATGGCCCTTACTCACCTTTAAAGTCTACAACTGAATTCACCCCTATGGCTCGACTTTCAGTCAAACAAGAGACAGACCTCTCTGGTGAACTGGTGAACCCCAGGGAGATTCTCATTTCTTAGAATAAGCAATGACACAAGGTCCATAGGGAAGCATTTGTTCAGGGATAAAGCTCAGAAAGAAAGAAAGGTGAGCATAGATGGGTCAGTAGGAATAAGAATCACGGGACAGAAGTGGGAAGAATGCTGTTACAGTGTGGGGATTGTAATCAGTGTCGTAAGGCAAAATGTAGATGAATGGTTGAATGGGAAAATCGATCTTTTCACTCAACTCATAAGGTAGGGAATTATGATGGCCTAGTGGGTATGGAGTTGGCACTGCCAACCTAAAGATAGGTGGTTTGAATTGACGAGATGCTGTAAGAGAGAAAGATGGGTAGTCTGTTCCTGCGGAATTTATAGCCTTGGGAAAACCACCGGAGGATCAGCTCTGAATGGGTTCTGACTCTACAGCCCATAACAAGAAGTCATCATACAAATTTAAAAAGGAAAACTATAGACCCATATCTCTCACAAATGAGATGTTATTAGGTGCTGTTGAGCTGGTTTTGACTTATAGTAACTCTATGTAAAAATAGGATAAAAGTTGAAGGAGCATTCTAGAGCATTTCTTCTAAGACAATGAATTTGCTCTTCTGACAGTCCATAGTGTATTCAATATTCCTTAGTAACATCATAATTCATGAATGTAAAAAAATATGTAGAAAAACTGTTGTTAGGTGTCATTAAATGGGTTTTGCTTCATTGCAACCTTCTGTACACCAAAATCAAGCACTACCTGGTTCTGCCCCGGCCTCACAGTTGTTGGGTTTGAGCCCAAGATAGCAGCCACTGGGTCAAGCCACCTCTTTAAGGATCTTCCTCTTTACCAAGTGTAAGTATTTAGCAGCATATTCAAGAATTGTACACCATCCCCAAGCAGGGTTTATTCTAGAAGTGCCTGGTTAGCTCAGTTTCTAAAATCAGCCAGTAATGTTTGTCATATTAACAGGTTAAACAAGAAAAATCACATGGATGCAGGGGAAAAAGTTATAAAGACTCAATTTTCATTTAGTAGGAACACTCTTAGAGAACTAGTAAAATAAGAGAGCTTCCTCTACCTGATAAAAAATATTGGCAAAAGCTGTACAACTAACATCATACTTATTTGGAACAAGACAAGGATGTCCACTCTCAGCTTTACTCTTCACTATAATGAATTTCTCTTCCAGTCAGTTGGCCAAGTGGTTGTTCTCCAGATTTCTTGGCACAACTTGGTGAGCACATCCAGGGCAACATCTGTTATCTGAAA
>NW_006399787.1:8069267-8092847 GCF_000299155.1 Elephantulus edwardii
CGGTTGGCGCAGGATAGAGCAGGGTTTAGAGCTGTTGTGCATAGGGTCGCTATGAGTCGGAAACGACTCGATGGCACATAACAACAACAACATAATGAATTTCTAAGAATTTCTAGTAGAATTCTATTAGAATTTCTAAGGAGTGCAGTCAATAAAGGAAATAAGCATGCAGATTGGAAAAGGGAAAAAAGAAAACTATTGCTATTTTCAAATGAGAGAAACATCTATATAGAAAAATCCAAGGAATATTAAGAAAAGAAAATTCCTTAGACTTACGATGAAAGTCCACCAAGATAAAATCAACACACATTGTATTTCTATCTATCAGGATACTAAATTACAATGCGATTTGCAATAGCTCTAGAAAATGAAATCCTTCGTTTTAAATCTTAGAAAACATGTGCAAGAACATTTGTTGAAAACAATGAAAAGCAGATGAAAGCAATAAGAGAAAACCTTTTAAAAAGATGGATATACAGGTCATGCTCACTGATTCGAACACAACTGATTCAAGGTGTCACTTGTTTACAAACGGGGATACAGACTAAATGTCATTCATATAAAAATCCTGGAAGATATTTTTTTTTAGACAAGAACTTAAATAGCTAAAATAAAGTTGGAAAAGAAGAATAATGTGGCAGGAAACAGACTGTCTTATTTTAACTTGTTAAAAACATTACAGTATTAGGGTGGAATGTTTACTCGCTATTGCATGTGAGTTGATTTCATTCAGCTTCCTATTGTTTTTGGTCAAACATTCTTCTAGGTGGTATAGCACTGGTATCTGCATTGCTCTACAGAGGTAACTTGTGGTTGCTGTCATGCTGAACTCTGTGACACTGATGTGCCAAATGCGATAATGGTCACCCACAGTGGACAGTGTTTGGTGGAGCTTCCTGATTAAAACAAGCTGGAAGCAGGAGTGGCATCCACTTCTGAAATAGCTTGCCTCAGGAACCCTATGAACTTGGAGACACAAGGAAAGTTATACAAGTGTCCAGGACTTTCATTCATGAGGTTGCTATAAGTCATCTACAACTTGATGGCACCTAACACCAACAACCACCACCAAGATTTATGATAAAGTAACAATAACTAAAGCTGTCTGGCACTGCAGAGAGTTAGACATACGGGTCAATGGAGCAAAACAGCGGTCCCAGAACTAGTCCCACACAGTGCAACCTGCTGAGTTGCAAGGAACAAAAGCTCTTCCCAGCACCGGCTGATTCCCTTAATGCATATGTGTTATCTGTCTGAGCAGGTAAAAGTAACGCTCCAACATCAAGAAATAGTAGGAAGATATGAAGAATATATTCCCCTGAGAAAGTGCATACAAGGAACTTCAAACCCTGACAGCTTACTGTTGCTTTCAGGGGGAACTAAGCTTTCTTATTCTTCTCTGTTATTTTCCCCAACTCTATCCCCTCCATTTATAGCTAAAATTAATTTAATTGGATCCACAATTAACACCCATGGTAACAGCAGTCAAGAAATCAAAAGACGTGTTGTTGTTGTTTTTATGTGCTGTTGGGTCACCTGTGACTCATAGCATAAACATTTTTTATTGGAAAAATGTGCTGTCAAGGATCTCTTCAAAGTACTAAAGAGCAAGGATGTTAGTTTAAAGACTAAGGTGTACTTGGTCTCAATTACTTCCTATGCGTTTGAAAGTTGGACAGTGAATGGAAGTATGATGAAAGAAGAATGGCTTTGAATTGTAATGTTGGAGAAGAGTACTAATTATCCCACGAGCTTCCAAAAGTGTATCTTAGAGGAAGTGCGACCAGGGTACTCTTAGAAGCAAAGGCAGTGAAACTTCATCCCAGATACTTTGGGTATGTTGTGAAGAAGAAAAGGACGTCATGCTGGGGCAGGTGGCGGGTCAGAGGGAGAGGAAGATCCTCAACAAGATGGATTGACACGTGGCTGTGTCACGTGGTTGAGCTTATCAGAGATGGTGAGGCCGGCACAGGATAGAACAAGGCTCAGGTCTGTTCACAGGTAACTGGATGTTCGTCGACTGCATGACACCTAACAGCAGCAACAACAACACACCTTGAAAGAAGTGGTCTTGGGCTTGAGAGTGTGGTGATCATGATGATGATGAAGATGACAGTAGTGGCTCCTGTGCCGTCAGCCTTCTCTTATCCGGTACTTGAAATGCTCGGTCTTAGCCATTAGAACAACCCTGCAAAGCCAGTGTAATTACCATTTCACAGATGAGAAAACTGAGGATCCAAGGGGCTAGTGTCACTCTGGGAAAGGTCTTCAGGCTTTTCCAGTTGTACACCCTGTAAGTAAGGATTTTTCTGACTCTGCAGCTGAGTTTTTGTTGTTGCCGTGTGCCCTCAAATTGTAACTGACTCACAGCTGACCCTCCAGGGGGCTTTTGAAGGAGTTTGCTCATTTTTTTCCTGCAGAGCTGCAGCCAGTGGACTCGAACCATCTGCCTCTGGGTTGGCAGTGTATCTCCTTACCACACAGCCACCAGAACTCTGTTTATTTATCCATAAAGCATACATTAGCCCTATGATCCTTAGCTGATATCTCAAAGCACAGAATATGCCTGGGGAAAGTTTACAGTGACTAATAGAAGACGTAAATCCAGGTTTCAAAGAACCTTCTTGGTAATTCTTTATATATATATTTTTTTTTAAATTTTTTTTTTTTTTTTGCCAATTACTTGTCACATACAATTAGGTCAACATTATTTTTACTTCATAATGTGGTTGACAAAGAGCTTGTACTTAGACTGGGAGAAGTTCAGCTCTGTCATTTTTCATGTCAGATTATGGTTTAAGCTACTGTTTCTAATTGTCCTTTTTTGTGAGGGTAATTCCGGTAAAACTAGATAATATTACTTGTCAATTAACTAACCAGGCAAAGGTAGACTCCGAGGGGCAACGTGCAGAAATCTAACAAGGTGGGGTGATTCTACTCCCTCTTTCCTCCTGTGACCCCATCACAGTCGCCAGACAACACGTAGGCCAAGGCAGAGGGACAGCGTGATCCTGCTCTTTATGCACCTTAAATCTTAAATCCCTTTTTTGTGTTTAGCTGTTTGAAAAGTATATCAATAGTTACAAAGGCTTCCAGTTTTCCAGGCCTTTCTCTTATGTCCAGTATCTGGTTACCTAGTAAGATAGGTAAGGGTGGGTTTACTTGTGCTTAAAGTTACTAAATTTTCCCCATCCCACCAAAAAATTGTTCCTTGTGCAACAATGAGTAAATCTTTTAAAGAGAAAAGTGAACTAGGAAGGAAAATGTGCAACAGTGAATGATTGGAAATTCAAGTTTTCTGTAAACTTTCATTAAAATTACAATAAAAAATTATAAAAACTAAAATCTGAAACGCATGTGAAATGTTTCATTACAGATTAATAAGTAAATGCAAGTAAACTCATGTTGTTAACCTTATTGTTGTTAGGTGCCGTCAAGTTGAGTATGATTCAATGATCCTATGGACAACAGATCTGGACCCTGTCCTATCCTGTGTCACACTTCCTGACACATTAGAGCCCATTGTGGCGGTCACCGTGTCAGTCCACCTCGTCCTCTCCTTTGCTGACCCTTCACTCTTGCAAGCATCGTGTCCATCTCTAAGGAATAGCCCCTCCTAGCAACGTACCCAAAGTATGAGAGGTCAAGCTTCATTATCTTTGCCTTCAAAGAACACTCTGGCTGCACCCTCTCCAAGACATATCTGTTTGTTCCCTTGGCCATTCATGGGGTGTTCAGGTCTCTTCTCCAACACCACAGCTCAAAGGCATCAATTCTTCTGTCATTCTTACTCATTTTCCAGCTTGCAGAAGCATAGCACCTCAGATAATGTTTACCTTCGTCACTGGGCAATCTGGTTGTCACCACCCTGGATGCTCAGGGAAGGCTGATAGAATGCTGGCGCTGAGATTTTCTCTCTGACTCGAATCCCAGTGCCCTTGCTGTGGGACACACACAGCCTTGGTGGAAGTTTTTGTTTTCATCAGATTTTAGAGCAAAATTGTGAGGACTCAGGAGTCAAAGAACATTTGTGTCTTTTCCCCCCTCCTTTCTCTCTCTTCCTTCTCTTGTTTTGTTTCCTGTCAAAACAAAGGTGATGGGCCTTGTTTTTGTGAGGGAAGCCCCTCCACAATACAAAGCATGGACGCTTTCAGGTGTGTTTTCTAGCAGGTGTCTATCTGTGTTGCTTGACCTTGTCCTGGAGCAAGTCTCTGATACTGAGAGATGTAGCTAATGTTTGTGCTGTACTTGAATGAAGGAATGATCTTGGGATGTGGGAAGAAAGAGGGAAGTTGGGAAATGACGGGGAGGGGGCGGGTAAGACCCTGATACAGAGCTTGGGACCCCAGTAGTCCTCAAGCACCAACCTTTTAGAACTACATGACATCTAACCTTGGTCAGCATTTGGAAGGACACTTTTTTGTTCAAAAAAGAAAACCGGTACAGTACGCCATGATAAGACCATTTCCTTTCTCACAGCGTCTCCTTTAATGTCAGGTCTGAAATATGAAGTCATTAGGGGATATTAAAACAGTGCTGACAAACTAATTAACAAAAGACATTACGCCGGATGGGCTCAATTTATCCTTTTTAATGGTTCTTATAAATGGGTGCCGCCAATTAAAATTAATAAAGATTTACCAGCGATTGCCCGGTGTACATTGCTAAGAAGCGCTGCTGAAGGTCGGCCTAAAGTCAGGCCCGGCAAAGCTGCAAGTTCAGCTGCCGAGCGGCGATTCCCGCCGAGCCTCCCTGCGTTTTTGTTTCTCCTCCTGGCTGTTTTCTCCTTCTCTGGCCTTTCTCCCCTCTGCTCTGAAGTGTTAACCTCCATCTCCCCAACTCGTGGCTCCACCTTAGCCTAGCCTGACTGTGAGGAAAACGTTAGCCCCATCTTCCACAAGTTGTGGCCACATTTGACACAGATTGCCTGGTGATGTTTTCTGCCAACCCGAGTCCCTGGTTGTTGTGCATGGTTAATGTCCTTGGCAGCTGTAACCAAAGGTTGAAGGTTTGAGTTCACACACAGAGGTGCCTTGGAAGAAAGGCCTGGTGATTGCTACTTCCAAAAACCGGCCGTTGAAAACTGTGTGGAGCACAGAGCTACACTGGCACACAAGTGGTCACCAAGAGTTGGATTTGACAGCTGGTTTCTTGGTTATTTTAACTGTCACTTCCAGACAGTGTCTTCCAGGGTTTGGGTCTCTGAGGCTGTTTTCTTCTGAGACCCACATGGTCTGGCTTGCCCTAAAGCCCTTTTGATGGTCTCTCATTCCTGGAAGACCTCACAGGAGAAGCGTACTTCCTCTAATGCCACCCACGCTCCTAACACGCTGTCCTGCCGGCTGTCTCTACACTGGTGTGGAGGCAGGTTTGGAATGAATGGAGGAGGTCACCATTCACAGAACCCTGTGACTCCTCCATCAAGTGGAGCTTCCTTTTATTATGTGCTTTTTTGTTTTTCGCTGCCATCAGGTGGCCCTTGGACTCAGTGTGACCTCAGGCGCTGTGCGATGGACTGCTGTGGGCCATCATCTGTTGACGGCTTTCAGAAGTGGATCCCACAGCCTTTCTTCCCAGTCTGTCTCAGGGTGGAAGCTCTGCTCCAATCTGCTCAGTCTCACGGCAACATGCAGGCCTCCGCCCCCAGCCGAGGTGATGGCTGCACAGGAGGGCCACTGCCTGAGACTTGAACCCACAACTCCTGCTTGCAAGGGGAGAATTCTACTACTCAATCACCACTGCTCCTCATTCTGCATAACACCTTGTGGGGTTTTTTTTTCTTTTAAAGTAAGTCAGATTTGCAATAACCGACAGATTTTATTACAGTTCTGAAGCCCTAGCTCCTTCTGAGAACAGTTACTTTTCTGGAACTCTTTTGATCCCCAGAATCAAACCTCTACTAACCAGCCCGCATGGGCTTTGGCCCCACTCAACCTCAGCCCTCCTCAGGGACTCAGCCCTCTTCACAGCAGCATGCAGGGCTTAGGGATAGCTGGGAGTATTTGTTTGAGAAGAGGCGAATAGACTTGAGTGTTCACCCTTAACCTCAGGGCTGACATTGGTGAGGGTAAGAAAGAGTTAGGAATAACAAAGGCATGAGAGGCTCCAAAGATGTAAAACCTTGGAAGTGGTAGTTATGGGAGCATTAGTGTTACTGTCATTGGCCGAGAGAAGGAGTAGATACCCCCTCTCTCTGCTCAAACCTATGTTGGAGGTATAAAGAGAAGTTGAGGACATGTCTTTAGGGGGTAAGCCAACAGGTTATAGGCAAAGGAGACCGAAGTGGTACCAGAGTTGCCAGGGTCTGACTTGAAGGACATCAGACATCACCTTCTCCCTGTGGGCTTGTCTCCTGGAGCTGGAATTCCCAGAGCAAGAGTCTCTCATGAGCTGCCCCATAGGTTGTGGTATTTGTTCCGGAAGACCCTGCTTGATGCTGTGTCCCTGGCCATGTTGCTCACCTCAGGTGAACGTATTCAGGGAACCATCTGATACCTAATGTGCTGGGGTTTTGGAGTACAGGTGTGTCAACAGCCTGTAAGTGGGGCAGGAGAGAACATGAGACACTCGGGCTTGAGATGGTACAGAAACTGAACACCAACAGTTCTGCTTCACTGTTTATCCCAACCAGGAGAACAAATGGACGAGCAAAAAAACCCAGTTGCCATCTGACCATTTCTGACTCATGGTAATTTCATGTTTATCAATGGCTGTTATAAGGAGCTCTGGCGGAAGGAGGATTGATGCCTTTGAGCTGTGTTACTGAAGAAGAGTATTGAAGATAACATGCATTGCTAGGAGAACAAACAGGTTTGTCCTGGAGAGGCTACTCCATGGGGGCAATGATTCTGAGGCTTCATCTGGCATACTTTGGACATGTTGCCGGGAGGGACCAGTCCTTGGAGAGGAACATCATGTTTGGGAGGGTGGAAGGACAATGAAGGAGAGGAATACTCTCGATGAGGTGGATTGATTCAGTGACTGGGGTAATCGGGATGGGTGTGTCAGAGACAATAAGATTGGCACAGGATAGAGCAGGGTTTAGGGCTGTTGTACATAGGGCCGCTATGAGTTGCAGGTGACTCAATGGACATAACAACAACCACCCAAAAGGTCAGGGGTTTAAATCTACCAGTTGAGCTTTGGGGAAAAAAGATGGTCAGTTTCCTTCTGTAAAGACTTACAGCCTCAGAAATCTAATGGAGGGTCACAGTGGGTGAGCTCAAAAACAGTGGTTTACTCTTTTTTTTTTGTAATTTTTTAAAAATAATTTTAATGAACATTTACAGAGATTTTGGATTTCCATTCATTCATTGCTGCACTTCTCTCCCCACCCAACCCCCCTCCCCCCAGTTCACTCCTCTCTTTGAAAAGTAAAACTCCCTCCCTGGTACACAATCCCCCCCCACACCCCTCCCACCGCCCCAAGTACATTCCACTATGCAACCTTAATTGTGGACTCTTGTGATTGGTTTACTCTTTTGAACCTGTATTTCTAGACCTTTCTTCCAGGGCACCTCTGGATGTATCTGTGTTGCCAAAATTTTGGTTGTTAGCTGAGCACTTACTGTTTGCACAACCTTGGGACCCCACTATTTACCCTGTACCAAATCCTCTTGTGTCCCTTTGATGTAGGTTTGTGTGTGTGGACCCCACACCCCCCAAGAGTGGAGCCAGCTGACTAACTGACTGAACTGGTAGCTTCTCGAATGCAGTTTATTGAGTGTGGTGTGAAGGCCTCCCTACAGTTCCCAGCAGGGTGTCACATAGTCCTATTGCTATTGGTTTCCTGGGTTTATGCTGCTGTTGGATTTTCTCTTATTTGATGCTCCGCCTGGGAGAAGGTCATATTTTGAATACTCCAAGGCCAGATGAAAAGGGAGCTCTGGTGGCTTAGTGGTAAGAAGCTGTGTTGCAATCTCAAAGGAACATGGTTCAAATCCACTAGCTGCTCTGAGGAAGAATGATGGGCAATCTCTTTTCTTTCAATTTACTGCCTCTGATAACCCACTGGAGGGTCAACTATGGTCCCACTTTACGGCACAAACCAACAACAAGGCCCGATGGAAAGAACGCTGCCTTTAGAGGCATCCGGATGAAGGAACCATCATGTCCCAATTGACGTTGCAGATAGTCGTGCCTGAAATATCTGATCATGCCCACGCATGCTGATTTCCTCCTTCTAGCTCTTCTCCAAGATCCTGCCTCCCACCTGCTTACAATATGGGGCTAACGGGATCCTGATGTCATTGGCCTGAGTTACAGTTGAAAGGAAGCCACATGCTTGTCAAGTCCACTGACTTTGTTGAAAAAACTCTAGAAGGACCCTAATCCCTTAGTTTCTCCCCAAAAGGAGAAAATCAGGAACACTCGCAGTGACTGACAATTATGAAAACGAGAGCACAATGGACTCTATTTGTTCTGGGATCCCCTGAGCTCCAGAAGCCAGAGCTAGACAGGCCTCTCGAAGCACAACTTGGACCCAATGATGAGTAGAGACAAGTCCCATGCAGAGGGTGAGGGAAGGCCATTCTTATTTTGGTGGGTCACGGGGGAGAACAGCCCTGGCTGCCTTCTCTGTTCCCGCTCCCCCCCGCCCCTTGCTTCCCACCTGATCCCTAACTCTATGTGGAAAAGTGACAAAAGGACAAGGTAGGCATCCCATGGCCCGGCTCTCTGAAGGCCCCAGAACAGCCTTCCATGAGTAGTGAATTCATGGGGAAATGTGACCTCCAGAGAGCCTGAGTCCCTGGGAGGCATTAGCCACACTCTTAATCGTGCATTTTATTGTTTCATTTTTAGCATCACACAGCAAGTCACTTGTATGACAGTACATTAGAGATGGCAGAGCAAGTTAGAATAAATATGCTCTGTCCCCTTTCAGTGGCTCCTCCATCAGAATCCAGGACCAAATGCCTCCTGAAGGCCAGAGGGTGAAAAAGCCCATGAAACAGACTGAGGAAAAGATTTCAGAAGGAACCAGAGTCCTCAGAATATGTTCAGATGGCCAAGATTCAGCAGAAAAGGCTAGATTCACAGAAATTGTCAATTCAAATGCTTCCAATTAAACCATCTTGTTGCAAATGTTATTGTTATGTACCATCTAGTCAGAACTGAGCCACAGCTGACCCTCCAGTGCATTTTTGGAGGTTACAAATCACACAGGAGCAGCTGGTGAGTTTGAACTGTGTGTCTTTGTATTGCCAACACAACAACTTCTTACCACTAAACCACAGAGCTCCCTTACAAATGCTAGGAAATGTTATTTTAACTCTAGCTTCTCCTTATTTCCAAGTTAAGTCAAAGATGATGTTTAGGGTTTAATGTGCGAGTATCTTCTTCAGGAAGAGGCAATAGGGTGTAGTTGGAAGATCTCTGATTTTAGAGCCAAAGAATGCCCTTGGCTGTAGCTTCTGCACTGCAGGGTGGCCTTAGATAAGTGGTGTTGCTATTCTCTGTGTCTAATTGCCCTAATTCTTTATTAGTTAGGAATCAATTCCTACCAGCATCACAAGAGGCAGTGCACTGTTGTAAGACTCAAACGGGACAATGCATCCAAAAGTGAGGTGTATAGAAAGAAATATGGGGGGTTCCTAGATCCCGTAAACATTTTAGAAACAGGAGAAAGGGAATGGGGACTAGGAGATAGTGTTCATAGCTGGAGAAATTATCTGGGATCTTACTACATTTTAAGAATTAACAGCCTTATGTGTTGGGTGCTTTGATAGTATATTTACAGACAAGAAAATCGAGCTTTGGATTTTGTGTGGTCATAGAGCACCTAGACTTGACTTCACAACTTCGGATTACATATTTCTGCCTTTTCTGCTACACCAAGCTGACTTTTCTCAGTATTATCAGTGTGCCTAAATTGTCTGCCTCCAGAGTTCAACTCCTTTCCAGGAGATATGATAAAAGTTAGAGACACAAAGCAAAGACTGAGTCCTGGCCTCACTATCTATCCATATCCTTGTGGACCCATATGGTTTAAATGGTCATTCACTTTATTTATTCATTCATTAGTCTCTCTCTCTCTCTCCATCAGTATATCCATACAGGGGACTTCAGTGTGATTAAAAACAAATCAAAACAAAACAATACAGGATTCAGAGTTAAAAGAACTGGATTTGAGTCCCTCAGGCAGAAATTCTTCTACCGCAAAAAGAAACATCTGCTAAATGTGTAAATACTCAGATCTATGGATTAGATTCCAAGAAATAATATATTTAGTCAGCTTTCTGGGTGACTTTGAGGTCCAATAACATTTGAGAATTGCTGCCCTAAAGTACTATTCCAACTTCTGGTGGTTTACAGCAGTTCAAAGAATACAGACCCAAACAGTCCTCTGATTTAGAACTGGAGGCTTCTCTATGGGCTTGGGCTTGGGGCTCTCTGCTGGGCCCCGTCTTTCTTTTTTGTGCTCCCTTCTTTTATCCCCTTTGCCCCTACCTTGTCTTTTCTTCTTAACAAGAGAACGATCTTATCTGATTTGATAGGACACACGGTTGATACTGCTCTGGGGTCCTCTATTTTCTCTTTCTACACTGAAACTGGAAACATTCTAGAGTCCTAGAGGGAGGAGACAGCTGAAGATACAGACAGCTTTTCTGATAGAAGACTGTGCTCTTTCTGCTACACACAGCATCCTTGCATTCAACTCAGTTGAATATATGAGTCAATCATGACTACATGCATTTCCTGAACTACTCGGGGCCCAAAATATTTGCCTAGATTGTGCTTCTCATGGTCATTCAAAACCAAACATTTCTAGAAGACTTTGTAATAATTCTTATTGGTCATATCTGTAACTGTTGCTATTGCTATTGCTGCTGCTGCTGCTGCTGCTGCTGCTGCTGTGTGTGGCCAAGTTAGAACCAACCCACTGAGTCTTCAGTGAGTTTTCAGAGGCAGTAAATCACACAGGAAGAGATTTCCCATCCTTCTTCTGGATTAGAACTGTATGTCTTTGGGTTCACAGTACAGCTTCTTACCATTAGGCCTCCAGAACTCTAGCATCATTTCTTAATTATCTAGTGCTGCTGTAACATAACTATAAAAAAATGAATAGCTTTGACCAAAAGAAATTTTTTCTCTCATAGTTTAGGAGGCTGAAAGTCTTAATGTAAGGTGACAGCTGTAGGGACTGTGATGTTAACCCAAGGGCTGAGCCTCTCAGGTGGTCTGAATCACCACTTGTTCCTTGGGGAAAGATGGACAGTCTTCTCTGATGTGATTCACAATCTGTGAAATCCAGTGAAAGATCAGCTGTGAGTAAGCTGTGACTTGACATCAATCAATAAATTTTTGAATGAGTTCTAGGGAAAGACTTTCTTTCTCTGGCCATTCTACAGGGAGATCCTTGTCCTCTTTCAACATCTGTGAGCCTGGCATTACTTGGTGATCGCCAGGTGTTTTGCCATCAGCCTTCCCTTTAGTATCGCAGGTTCTCAGCACAGGGACCTTGGGTCCAAAGTATGTGTTTCACTCCGAGATCTTTTTGCTTAGTGGAAGTAAATACTTCCTTCTTTGCTCCATTCTTTCTCTTTTATTTCTTAAGACAAAAGGTGATGCAGGCCACACCTTGGTGAGATCTCACTTATGTTAGATCTGAGCTGTGGTCTAAATCAGAGTGTTGCATTCCACCCCAATTCCTTTACCGCAGACTAGCTGATTGTATACTACATACCTCCCTGCCAAATGATACTATTACACATCTTTCAAACCTTGAGAATCATGACCCAGTAAAGCTGACACAGATTTGGAGGGGACACAATTTGGTCCATAACAGATGTTTTACATCATTATCTTATAAAATCTTTACAGATCAGTAAAGTCTGGTTTGTTATAACCATCTATCTAGTGCTGCTATAACAGAGAAATCATAAGAGGATGATTTTAACAGACAGACATTTATCCTCTTACATTTTAGGAGGCTAGAAGTCCAAATTCAGGGTGCCAGCTGCAAGGGAAGGTCTCTCCTGTCTCTGTTGTTTGTGGAGTAAAGCCTGTTTTTCTTTGGCATCTATTGATTTGGCATTCCATGGGTAACCTCGTGTGTTCTGGTCTTCCTGGGGTTGTGGAGTTTCTTCATGCAGGGGCCCAGGTCCAAAATGATGTGCTCTACTCTGGGTGATTATTTATTCTTTTTTTATCTTGGTGATACTCAGAGCCTTCTCATGACCCTTAAGTCAGATCAAGACTGTGATGGGATTAAGGGATGTTGCATCCTACCCTTAATCCTTTTACAACTATTTGGTTTATAAAATCAAGGAGATCATTATATAACTTCCATATTGTATCATAACATACATGTATGGGGGAAGCACAATTTAATCCATGATACTGTTTTTATGTATAAAGAAATTGAGATTTAGGAAGTTGAGCTGGTTCTTAATGGTAACACCCAAGGAATCAGATAAGATTTAAAACCAGAGATATGTGTATCTAAAGCCCATATTTCTTGGATATTCATAGAAGTCTCTGTTGATAATCTAATAATTGCTAATTCTGTGAGCGGCTTGACCTCTCCATATATTCAGGCTGTCTGGTCTTATGCACAGAATCTTGGGGAATTGTACCAAGGACTTTCCTGCTTCTGAATAGGAGAACTCTCGTCATAGCTGCCATCATTTCAGAGTGAGTGGGTCCGCCAGCTGGGAATTGTCTACCTCCCTCCCTTGGAGTGGGCTCTTCTGCCCTCAAATAAAAAAAGAGATAAGTCACTGGTGCTACTTGAAAAAACGGACACTGGAAAGAAATAAATCTCACATTACCTTCATTCTCCAAATACATCCTCATAACAGGTAAGCAGATGTAATTGCCTTTACTTGTTTAGAAGAGGACATTTGCACTCAGAAGTGATTAATAAAAATTTCCAAGATGGTATACCTATTGAGTAACTGAGTCAGGATATAAGCCCAGATCTTCAGACATCAAATATTTTTTGAAAAAGTGTAACTGGAAGAGTGTTTTTCCAAACTTTAATGTATGAATGAATTGTCAAGAGAATTTTTTTGAGAAAATTTATACTTTATTTGGTATTAATAGGTTTGAATACAATCTTTTTTTTTTTTTTATTTCCATTCATTCATCCCTGTCCCCCCGCCCCCATTTGCTTTTTTTCTTTGGAAAAAAAGTTCTTTCAAGGGCATCTTCTTGTGATTCAACAGGTCTGAGGTGGGCCTTGTTCTTGCTGTGTACCTTTGAGTCAGAACCAGCCCATAGCTGACCTTCCAGAGGGTTTCCAGAGACAGTTAATCACGTGGGAGGGTTGCAGGTGGTGGCTTCCAAAGGCGTGCCTTTGGGATTGCAGCACAGCTTTTTACCAGCGCTCTCTGAGGTGGGCTTTGGTTTATGTATCTCTTGACGGTTCTCAGATAATGCTGAGGCTGCTGGTCCGTGGACTTCAGCTGGAAAAGCAAAGTTCTTTACGGCATTTTAGTGTGGGCACTGGCTGTCCTGACCAGGCTTATCCAGTTCCTCTGATGCCCCTCCTAGCTTCTTCTGTCTTGTGTGTACGGGGCTTCGTTTTTGTAAGGTTGCTTGCTGAAAAAGAAGTGTGAAAGATAAGGAGGAATATTTCTTGCTTTGATGCCAATTCTTTGTCAGAAAAATGGGGATGAAATAACATAGTGCCTTTCACATTCCTTTTTAGGACATTGAAGAGAGAGAGAAGTTAGGAAATTGTTTCCAGAGCACCCAGCTGAGGACAATCCAGGCAAGGTTCTGGCTTCTGAACTCTTGGTGGGTTTACTACTAGAAAAGTATGGATTTTGAAGAAATTAAGATACGCCTACTCCTCAGTTATCAACTCTCTTGTTATCTAACATACTGTATTTACAATAGGAAAATGTATACTTCGATCCCATAAAGCCAGGTAAGTACTCATTTGAGTAAACATTTATTTTGAGTAAGACAGTGTCTCCCAACTAAACCCCAAGTCCTAAGGCTCCTCGCATGCTACTCTTTTCCCCAGTCTTGATTAGGAATTAAGTAAAAGAGCTGGGGCAGGACAAGACTAGATACTGGAGCCTCAGGCCTCATGTCTGCATACATGCCCCCTGACTACTTCCCCACCAACCTAGTAGAGCTACAGTTTCAGACCAAGAGTTTCTGAGAAGACAGAGACACAGACAGACTGCACGGTGCTCACTTCAATGCTGTAGACCCTGAGGTACACCGTTTGTGTTCTTGGAGATGATGGGGCCAGCAGCTGGTGGTCCTGGGTGAGTGAATGTTTCCGTGAAGAGTAAGAACTCATTGTGGGTCAGGGTAGCGTGAATCTCCTCGTGGATGCTAGTCTTGACCCATTCATCTCTGCCTGTGGTTGGAAATGGTGCATCCTTCCCCTCAACTCCCTAAAATCCTTACATCCATCTGTGAAGACAAAGGAACTGTGGGCTGAGATGCAGGGAAGGGAACAGCCCCACAGGTTGCCTCCAAAATAACTCATAGGCCAGGAATATTTGGGTGCTAAAATTTTGCATAATTACCAATCTTTGAAATCTAACCATGTTGGTAATTCTGAGAACTTAGTAGAGAAGCAGGTCTTTACTTCTCATGAATGAGCCCTGATGTCTTCTTTAGGATACTTTTGATTCAACTTTAATCCAATCAGTATTTATTGAGGATCTTCTGTAATAGGCATATCAGTATTAATGAAGCAATCAATAGCCATCATTAGTATTAATGAAGGTTCCCCTTTTTTTGGCACCGTTGCAAGCACTTTCATGTATTGTTGTTGTTAAGTGCCGTCGAGTCGTAGGCAACTCATGGCTACCCTATGAATGAAAGTCCTGGACACCTGTATAACTTTCATCCTTTCTCCAGGTTCATAGGGTTTCCAGAGGCAAGCTATTTCGGAAGTGGATGCCACTTTTCATGTATTACTTAATTTAATCCTCTCAACATTCCTTATAATACCCAGTATTTTGATTTCCTTTTTAGACATTAAAAGGTCCAGGGAGATTAAGTGACCCAAAGTCATATAGATGTGTGTATATATATATATATGTACATACATTATACATCTTTGCATAAAGTTAGGAGTAAAGCATGGGTTCAAATTCGGGTCTTTCCTCCAAATTCTTAATCCATGTACTGGGTGCCTGCATTTCTGGGCTAGACTGCGAGGGCTCACAGGAGCATGAGATAGGGGATGGGAAAGCAGGTCAAATGTATTGATTGGTAAATAGAGATCTGGTGCTTTACAAGCATGTCTTCCTTCATCTTTACAACAACTCTTGAAGTGGGAGGAGTCCCCTCATTTTAGAGATGAGGAAGTGGAAGAGAGCTCTAGTAACTTTTTCCTAGTCTCACATTGAGCAGCCAACAGAGTCAGGAGTGTCTGACTCCAAAGGCCTTGCTTTTCCTCTCATGGACTTTACGGTGGTAGCTGTACAAACCCAACTGTGTGATGTTCTGGCCTGGGCGCGACTTCCACGGCCATGTCCTCTCAGAACAGCCCAGCATGCCAGACTTACCAGAAGTTCCTGGAGGGAGGAAAGGATGTGATCATCCGAGCAGCTGCTGGGGAATCCAGATACTGCACTGGGAATGGAGTCACTCAGTCCTGGAGAGGCGTGTGAGGGCAATGAACAGTCAGTTCTCCACCTCTCCTTTAGCAGAAATAGGTACATGAAAGTCTTTTGTAAACACCGAGGTGCTCTATGAGTGCCCGCTGTTTCTAATTTTTACTGACTGGTATCATTATTTGCATGATCAGTGACACTCTGCTGTTGACATTTGAGCCTCATCTGTAGTGAGAATGAGGTCCAAGTCAGCAGCCTCTACTTCGATTCCTGGAATCTATTGCCACTGCTTAGAACTCTTAGAATTCATCCCTTTCTTCCTTAAAAGATCAAATAGATGATATGTTTTAGGATCTTTGTTTACCCAAGATGATGCAGGAAACCCATGGAAGATGAGTTCACTTTATTTTTGGGCAAGGCAACATTCATCTTAACACCCAGTAGGCATGAGCACTGGCCAGTTAGATTTGGGACCTGCAGTACACAACCAGTGTCACAGTACTGGAGTGTCCCAGCAGAAGGTCTACCTTACCTCTGGGCGCTGAAGTTTGCAAGGTCCTGTGAAAATTCTTGAGAACTAAAAAAAAAAAGAAAGAAAGAAAATGAAATGTTAAAGTTAATAACAGTTTAATGAAATGTCTCTAAGTCATGACCTCAGTTTAATGATCTAATTGTAACCCAACTCTTAAATAGGTATAAATTATGTTTAATGTAGAGTGTGGTAGACTTTCGAGTCCTTGGGTGACACAAATGGTTAAGCGCTTGGCTATTAACCAAAAGGCTGATGGTCCTTTCACCTTGAGGATCCTCACAGGAAAGGCCCTGAGATGTACTGCTGAGTTCATGGTCACGGACACTGCGTGGAGCAACGTTCCGCTCTGACACATGGGCTGTTGGACTGACTTTATGTCAAATGTTATGGGCTTGAGTATGTTGGGTATTTGGTAGGATGAGATCACAACTTAAATCTCTTCTTATAAATTCTGTTTTACTCACGTTTCCCTTTTAACACCCCTCTTCTTGTGGTTTGCCCATCGGGTAAATGAAGTCTCAATTTTCTAAAAAGAGGTTGGGATAGTGGTGGGTGATAGCAGGAGGAGTCCTGGCCCCAGAAACTAGAGATCTTAATTCCTTTCCTGGTCAAGAATTTATTCATTTATGCTCCACATGTTTACTGAGTCAGGCTCTGTGCTAGACCAAAAGTTGTTACCCATCCACTGTGCGCTCGGGGAAGTCACTTGACCCACCAGAGTCTTAGTTACTCCATTTGTAAATTGAGCAGGGTAGACCAGATGTCATTTCTGGTTCTTTCCTCTGCTGTCTATGAACTGTGAATGTTTTGGTGCAATGATAAATGGAAACCGTTGCGTGGTCTTCATGCGTCTTTGCTAAAGTGGGAGTGTCCCTCTGCTCTGACAGCTGGGCCTAGGTTGAAGAGCTGCAGATTCGAGCACTCAGACCTAAAGATTTCCACCTGAGGCCTTGGGTGGGGAAGCACATTCCTCAGCGTGAGATTCCCACCCTCACCCTCGGCCAACCACACCTGGGGGCTCAGTGCTCTGTCCCCATCAAGAGACTATGACTTTCTAGTTCTTGACTGGAGATGCCTTTACTTCAGGAAGTCCCTTCCTGTACTAGGCTCCTTTTCGCCCATGGGGTCTGTGGCTGAGGAAGAGAAGGGGGAAAGTGTGGCGCCTGGAGTCTTGGCTAGCATGGACAGAAATGGGGCAGAGGGAGAGGAATGGTCAGATGGGAGAGGGATGGTCAGGTGGGGCAGGACTTAAAGAAATTATCATTTGGAGTTCTAAGGTCGCTAAGATCTGTACTTCGAATCATGACCTGAGCATCTCCTGGGACCATAATAAACTAGGGAATCTCAGATCCTACCCTAGACCTACAAAGTAAGAATTTCTGATGATGCCAAAGGGTGGACTTGAATGAGCTCCTCAGATGATTTTCAGAGATACTCAGGTTTGAAAAGTTCTAAGTAATGCTGGCCAACAGAAATGTAATGCAAGCCCCACACCTATACATTTTATAAGTTGTTGTTGGTGGTGCCATCCTGTCAATTCCAATTTATAATGATCCCGTGTGTTAGATTAGAACTGTCCCACAGGCACCTTTATAGAAGAAGATTGCCAGCCAGGATTTTCTCTTGTGAAGTTGCTAGGTGGGTTCAAACCACCAACCTGTCATGTAGCTGCTGAACACTTAATTATGGGTGCCACACATTAACAAAAAATTAGAAACTGGTAAAATTCACTTTAGTAATTTATTTTGTTCAATACACCATCAGGAAGTCCTGGTATTGCTAGTTTCCCAAAGGCCACACTCTTTTGGTGGTTCGAATCCACAAGCCACTCTGAGGGCAGTCTTCTCCTGTGTGATTTAGTCTTGGAACTAAAACCCACTGAAGAGTTAGCTACAAGTCAGAACTGACTTAGTGACAGTGAATGAGAAACACAAAACATTATCACTTCAACTTGTAATCCTAAATTACTTCAGATTTTTTTTTATTCTAAGTCTTCAAAATCCAGTGTGTATTTTGCACTTAAAGTATACCTCACTTTCTGTCAGCAACATTTCAAGGGCCCGGTAGACACATGTTCTGAGATTAGTGTATTTGACAACACAGCTCTAGAACGTTCATGAGTGAGCTATACAGATCCTGTAAACTCTTCACACTGGTGGTAGATTTCAGAGCCTGTAAACTCTTCACACTGGTGGTAGATTACTGTTTCTGTAGGTACTGTCTATAGTATTTAGAAGGGTGTGTTGCTTTCAGATGTTATTGTAAGCCACTATAGAGTGGACCTTCAACTCAGGCATCTGCGGGTACAACATGCTGCTTAATCTAAAATGTGTCATTCTCATGTTGTTGTTATGTGTTGTCAAGTCATGTACAACTCATAGCGACCTTGTGAGCACCAGATCTGAGGTCTGTCCTCTCAGGCACCATCCTGTCCCTGACATACTTGTCCTCATCGCTGCAGTCACGATATCATTTTCTCTAGCTGAGGGTCTTCCTCTCTTTCGCTGTCTGTCCACCTTTACAACCATGATGACCCTTTCCAAGGCATAGCCTCTTCTAATGACATGCCCAAAATACGTGTGACCAAATTTTGCCAGCCCTTCCTCCAAGGAGCAGAGAGTGTGGTTATGCCTTCTCCAAGACTTCTCTGTTCTTTTGGCTGTCCATGACTTGTTCAGTACTCTTCTCCAGCACCACAACTCAAAGGCATCGCTTCTTCTCCTGTCATCCTTAGTCATTGTCCAGCTCTTGGATGCATAACAGGTGACTTGAAAAACCGTGGCTTGAATCAGGTGCATCTTAGTCTTTATAGTGACATCAAAGCTCTTCAGGACTTTGGAGAAATTCCTGAAAGCAGACTTTCCCAATCCCAGGGAATCCAAAAGAATAGAGAAATATGTCTCGGAGAGCTTGCAGCCAGAATGCTCTTTGGAGGCCAGGGTGAGGAGACTTGGCCTCACATACTTTAGGCACGTTTCTAGGAGAGGTTATTTCTTGGAGAGGGACGTGATGCTCAGAAAGGCAGAGGGTCAGTGAAGGAGAGGAAGACCTTCATCCAGGTCGATTGATAGTGATTGGTGCAATGGGGTCTAATGTGTCAACTTGTGAGGATGGCACAGGATAGGAAAGGGTTCAGATCTATTGTTCATGGGTCACTATGAGTCATAATTGACTCGATGGCACTTAACAACAACAACATGTATCTCCTGATTTCTTGACTGCTCATACCAAGAGTGTTGACTGTGGATCCAAGTAAGATGAAATCATTGACAATTTCAATCTTTTCTCTATCATGATGCTGCCTATTGGCTCAGTGGTAAGAATTTTCACTTTCTTACTGCGAGACATAACCCATATTGAACAGTCTGGTCTTTGCTCTTCTGCAGCAAGCACCTCAAGTTCTCCTCACTTTCAGCAAGCAAAGTAAGGACCAAATGGTCATGATCCATAGGTTTTCTTCAGCCGATTTCAGGAGCAGCTCTCTAGGTCTTTCTCTAGTCCATCTCAGCCTGCAAACTGCTGAAACCTGTTCAGCATCAAAGTAATATGCAAACCTCCATTGAGAGATGGGTGAGTGACTTTGAGATTTCCTGGCTAGAAATGGAATCTCGTGGCCGCTGAGGATTCTACCTCTGAACCCGCCATGTCTCTCTTCAAGTCATTACTGTTGTTAAGTCTTCAGTCATTAGTGTTTAATGGATCAAATCTATTATTGTAACAGTTTCTAATTTCGGGTGAGATATTTGCAAGGTCCTATTTTGGCTCGCATGAACTTGTTTTAACTTTCTTCGGTTTACGCTTCAACTTGCACACGAACGGTTGGTAGTCTGATTGATAGATGCCCACTTTGTTCTGAGTGATGATATTGTGCGGCTTGATGTTCCTTTTTCCAGATGTGTTGCTGTTAGGTGCCGTCAGGTCGAGTGCAACTCACAGTGACCCTGTGAACAACAGACCTGAACCCCATCTTGTCCTGTGCCATCCCATAATCTGACACCCTTGAACCTATTGCTGCAGTCACTGTGTCTGTCCATCTCGCTGAGAGTCTTCCTCTTTTTGCTGAGCCTCCATTTTTCCAAGAATAATGTCCCCATCCAAGGAATACTTTCTTCTAGCACCATGCCCAAAGGATGAGAGACGAAGTTACGCCATTCTTGCTCCAAAAGTCACCTATGAAGGTGATATTATTTCTGTGTGATCCATTAGTTGAGGTCCATGTGTATGGGCATAATTTATTATTTCTTCAAATGGTATTTGTAAATAATAAGCCATTGGTACAAAATTTTAATCATTAACTCACTGACATTATTTTTCCTTTTTTTAATTATTATTAATTTAAATGAAAATTTACAGAGACTTTGAATTTCCATTCATTCATGTTGCACTTTTCTCTCTGCCTACCCCTTCCCAGTTCACTTTTCTTTTTGAAAAGTAAAAGAAAAATTCTCTCATTGTTTTACAATCCTTCCCCCCAGATTCACTCCACTATGCAGCTTTCATTCTGGACTCCTGTCATAACAATAATACCTAATCACATATCCCTTTTAAACAGTTTTCTCCCTCATCTGTTTCAATGCAGTATACATTGTTTAACCCATCTTTCTCAGTCTCCCCCTGAACCCCGATGTCAGTCCTGTTTTACAACAGTGTCAACATGCAGTATTTGTCTGTTTGTGACTGAGATAATTCACTCAGCATAATGTCCTCCAGGGTTACCCATTTTGAATATTATTGCATGAGTTCCTTGTTTTCCAATGCAGCGTAGTATTCCATTGTGTGAATATACCACAGCTTCTCTATCTATTCATTTGTTGATGGGCACTTTGGTTGTTTCCAACTCCTTGCTATTGTGAAGAAAGCCGTGATAAACATGGGTGTGCATATACCTGCTTGGATGTCAGATATGGTCTCCTCGGGATATATTCCCAGTAGTGGAATTGCTGGGTCAAATGGTATCTCGATTTGCAACTTTTTGAGAAAGCGCCATACCGCCTTCCACAGTGGTTGCACCATTTTACACTCCCACCAACAGTGAATAAGGGTTCCAGTTTCTCCACAACCTCTCCAGCATTTGTCGCTTGCTGTTCTGTTAAATGTTGCTGTTCTGACTCGGATGAGATGATAGCTCATAGTTGTTACTTGGCATTATTTTTATCACCAAGGCCTATTTTACAAACATTAATCCTTCATTTCCAGTTTTATCATTCCAATCACTGAGTGTTATGGATGCATATTTAATGAATTTCAGCTGGCAGAAGTAGCTAGAAATCCTCAATTCCCTCATTTCTGACTTTAGTGATTGGTGTATAAATATAAATAATGCTTGTACTATCAAATTATCCTTGTACATGTAGAATAAGATCCTTATTCTATCCACACAACAGGATATATCTTAAAATGTTCTTTTTGATGGTGAATGTGACACCATTCCTCTTCACTTTGTTATTCCTGGCATAGTTTGTTGTTACGTGCCATTCAATCACCCGTGACTCATAGTGACCCTATGTACAACACCTCTGAACCTTGTCCAGTCTCACTGTCTTCAACTTACCCCATTACCCCAGTCAGTCCATCTCATCTGGGGTCTTCTCTCCTGTGCTGTCCCTCCACCTTTCCCAGCATGATGTTGCTATCCAGGTACTGGCCCCTCCTGGCCACGTGCCCAAAGTACATGAGACAGAGCTTCAAAATCCTTGCCTCCAGGGAGCAGCCTGGTCTCACCCTCTCCAGGATAAACCTGTTTGTTCTCTTGGCAGTCTACGGTATGTTCAATACACCTCTCTGGCACCACAACTCAAAGTCCTATCTGATTAAAACTGGTCAATGCCAACCACTCCATCTTTATGCATAGCTTTACATTTTTGTTGCCAACTTGCTGGTTCTGGATCATCCAAATGAGCCACAAATACTGCCACATATATTGCTCCTTAGCAGAGGGAGGCAGAAGGAGATTTGAAACAGCCACACAGCGGAAAGACTAGATGAAGACAGAGCAGAGAGGTCTGGAGCAGCTGGTTGTGAAGTGATGGAGAGATGTTGGCTTCAGGGAAGGAACCCTAGCAGCCCTATGCTTTCTCTCCGTCTCAATTTCAAATTCAGGGGCAAAGAATTGAGGGCAGTCTGGGTCATGTGTTCAAACTCAAATCAACTAACCAATCACAGGCAAGTAAACTCAAATAGTCCCTGTAAATCCAAATCCTATTTGAGAGATAGTTATGGGAAGAAAGATGTGGGGGTAGTTAATTGTGACTAGATTACACATGCAAGGTTGTCCAATATGCTTTGTTGTTTCTTGTTTCTTTATGGTTTTATTATTTTGTGTATATAAAGTGTAGTGTGTTTTATTTTTACCTTTAGCAATTTATACAAGTTTTCCTCATTATGGACCTTTTCCGCATTTACTTTTACATGCGGAGAGAGACGTGGTAGTGCTTTTTCTGCCACTATTGTTTATGTCAACTTATTGCTGTATTTAGATACTGTATTGTTTGGCATATAAGGTTTTAAGTGTATTGCATTCAATTTAAGAACTGCATTTTTGGTCCCTAGTTCCTGTGGTATAAAAAAAAAATATTTAACATGGTCCTTCTAGCCATTGTCATTATTAAAACTTAAAAAAAACCCACTCACTCACTCACCCAAACCCTTGTTGTTACCAAATTGGAAATGACTCATAGCTGCCTTCGAGTGGGTTTTCACAGTAGGAGATTGCCCGGCTTTCTCCTGCAGAACAATTGATGGATTAGAATCATCTACCTTTTGTCTGAAGTGCAGCTTCCTCCTAACAAGCCACCAGAACACCCCATGTGTTTGTGTCTCCCACTAAATGACTGGGTAGGACTAAGCAAACGTAAAGTACTCTTGGTTTAGCAAGAGGATTGAGTATTTCGATAATAATGAAAATAAAGTGCGTGATACCCATGTTGGTGGTTGTTGTTGTTAGGTACCGTCAAGTCGAGTACAACTCATAGTGACCCTATGAACAAAAGATTTGAACCCTGTTCTATCCTGCCCCATCTTCACACTTCCTGACACACAAAAGCCCATTGCAGCAGTCACTGTGTCAATTCACCTGTCTGAGGGCCTTCCTCTCCTTTGCTGACCCTCCACCCTCCCCAGCGCTGTGCCATTCTCAATGGCATTAACAACTGAGAATTAATTCATTAATTCTCAAAGGAATAATATCTCCTAGCAACATGCCCAAAGTCTGAGGTAAATGAAGGTTCATCATTCTTGCTTCCAAAGAGCACTCTGGCTGCACCCTCTCCAAGACATACCTGTTTGTTCTTTTGGCTGTCCATGCGATGTTCAGTGCTCTTCTCCAACACCACAGCTCGGACGTATCCTTTCTTTTCCTGTCATCCTCATTCATTTTTCAGGTTTCAGATGCAGAACAAGTAATTAGAAAGACTATGGCCTGAGTCAGACACAACTTAGTCCTCAAACTGACATCACTACTCCTAAATAATTTGGAGAGGTCCCTAACTGCAGATTTCCCCAATGCAATGTATCTCCTTA
>NW_006399787.1:8093177-8096660 GCF_000299155.1 Elephantulus edwardii
TTAGGCAATCTATAGTTTGTTGTTAGATATAAATGATACAATATTTTTAGATTGTGTTTATTCTGTTGCTTCACAGAAAAAAAATATTCCTTCCTTGCAACAACAACAACAACAACAAATCTTCTGCTTTCCATGCTAGAACCAACCCATCACTGACCCTAGAGTGGATTCTCAGAGGCTGTATATTGCACAGAAGATACTGCCCATCTTCCTCCAGCAGAGCAGTTTGTAGATGGAATCTGCCAGTGTTTGGACCAATTAGGAGACCTGGTAACGAACGACTCAGAGAAAAGGGTGTTCAGGGTAGAATTCTGACTTTCCACATAGCACTCCTTTTTCGTCATTTTATGCATCACCTTGAATTTACGCCAGTTCCCTGTTGATATACTTACCCATTATTTTGGTCTGTAATTTTGAAAAAAATTTATATTGGTTTACACACAAAATGTGTATACATTATGTTTTATTCATGTACATTGTGTTTCATACAAATCCCCATGCTCTGTGTTTTATAAAATTAATCATCATTGGTCTACGCCCACTATCACCCCATCGTTTCAGGTCCCCACTGGATCTATTCTAATTCCTTCACCCTCTCTCTCTTCTCACCAAACTTTGTGACCCTGTAATTTATTCCTTTGCTGCTCTCAGCCCTCCTACCATTCTCTCCTTTTCCCTTTAAATTTTTGTTCAAATCTTCTAGTTAATCTTTTGGTTTTTACAATATTGGTCTTAAGCAATATTTGTCCTTACGGGACTGGACTAGTTCACTCAGCATGATGCTCTCTAGCCTCTTCCATATTATATACTATTTCATGAAATCATCAATCCTGAGTGCTACATTGTTCAATTGTGTGAATGGACCACAGTTTCTCAGTCCATTCTTTCGTTGATGGAAATTTGGGCTGTTTCCATTTTCTTGCTATTGAGACTAATGCTGCTATGAACATTGGCAAACAAATCTGTTTCTGTCTCAATTCTATTTTTCTCGGGGTATGTTCCTAGCAGTGGAATAGCTGTGCACCCATTTTTTAAATTATTTCTAGCAAAACTGTACCTGCAGGCAACATTCAATCATTTCCTCATTCTATTGGATCGTCTTTCTTTGGGATGGGTTTTAATTTGGATCCATCCCTTCCAGTCAATGGGCCAAGCAGGTGTCTTCAAAGTCTCTTCATAAACATGAGTGAGCATATCCAGGCTGTATCTGTTTGTTGAGATGCTTTAATTGTATTTGATGATTTTCTGGAGCTTTGTTTTTCCTTCTTTGGTAATATTCATATGTTGTTGTGGTTATTAGGTGTTGTTGAGTAGATTACAACTCAACAATCCTGTGAACACTGGACCTGAACCCTGCCCTATTCTGTGCCATTCTTATAATATCTGAAATACTCAAGTCCCTTGTTACAGTCCTAGTGTTAATTCGTGTCACTGAGGGTCCTCCTCTCTTTCCCTGACCCTCCACATTTGCCAGCACAATGTCTTTTTCCAATGACTGGCCTCTCCTAACAGCATGCCTGAAGTTTCACCATCCTTGCCACCCTGGTTGAACTTTATCAAAGGCGTATTTGCTCTTTGGGTAGTCCGTGGGATATTCAGTACTCTTCTCCAACACGACAACTCAAAGGCAGTGATTCTTCTTCTGTCATCTTTATTCATTGTCATATTTTCAAATGTACAGGAAGTAAGTGAAAAGACCATTGCTTGAGGCGGGTACACCTTAGTCTTTATGACAACATCATTGCTCTTTAGCACCTTGGAGAGGTCTTTGATAGCAGATTTCCCCAGTGTAACACATCTTTTGATTTCTTGTTTGCTGATATCAAGGCTGTTGATTGTGGATCCAGGCAAGCTGAAATCGTTGACAACTTCAATCTTTTCTCCATCTATCAGGATGTTGCCTGTTGGCCCAGTGATGAGAATTTTAATTCTCTTGCTGTTGAGATGTAATCCATAGTGAAGTCTTATCTTCTGCAGCAAGTGTTTCAGTCCTTCTTGCTTTTCTCAAAGTCATCTGCATAATGCAGGTTGTTGATAAGTCATGCATTTTGTATCATCTGCATAATGCAGGTTGTTGCTAAGTGTTTCTCTGATCTTGATGCCACATTCTTATTAATAAAGTCCAGCTTCTCAAATTATTTGGTCAGCATATGGATTGAATAGGTTTGGAGAAAGGACACCGGCCTGGGCACAGCTTTCTTGATTTAAAACCATACAGTCTGTCCTTGGACAGACTCTGGACAACATTCATATAGATTCTTTAATACTTTTTTTAGTAAAAACTTTAACAAATGTTCAGGGTTAGCAGTGATAATAATATTGCTGTTGTTGTTTTGTGCCGTCAAGTCAGAACTGACCCACAGCTGACCCTCCAGCAGGTTTTCAGAGGCTGTTAATCTCATGTGAGGAGATTGCTCATCTTTCTTCCACAGAGTAACGGGTGGATTCAAACTGTGTGCCTTTGGGATTGCAGTGCAGTTTCTTACCACTAGGTCACCAGAACTAGGCATCCTTGTTTTAGTATTAATATTAAATGACCGATTCTCAGGTACTGCTGAGGGAAAGAAGGTGAACTTCCAAACCCAGGATTAGGAAGATTCTGATGGCCATGGCCTTTCCTTCTAGGAGTCTACAAACAGCCCAGAGCTCATGTCTCCTGTTTTGACAATCCCCTTCTCCCGCCACAGTTTACTTCCAAAAGGTTATGACCCTGGAAACCCTGCAGACCAGGTCCCCTTGGTATTTGTGAGGTTGCCAAGAGTTAAAATAGACTCTATGGCAACTACCAATCCAACAATCTCTGTGGAATTGGATTGCCAGGACTTTCCTCAGCAGTGCTGCCAAGTGGGCTCAGACTGTCAAAGGCTTCTGGTTGAGCACAACTCCCTGTGGGCCTTCCAGAGATCATCTAAATACTCAGCAAGTAGCAACTTTAAACACTCTCTTTACCCGGGCTTTGCTAAGCAGTCTTTCATATGAATATTTATTGTGTATTCCCCTGTATGCGCAATTTTGTGTCTGTTGTTACAAGAAAGAATTGGCTTTTAATTATCCCTGTCTCTTCCTTCACTATTCATAGGCTTCCCCACTATTTACAGGTCTCTCCCACTATTTACAGGCTTCCCCACTATTTACAGGTCTCCGCCACTACTTTACGGTCTCCCCCACTATCCAAAAGTGGAGTCTTTCAATGACATATTCCTTAAATACAAAGTGAAGAAGCAATCACCACTAATTTGTATGGAGAAAATTTTTTAGCTTTTCCAGACTCCCAAAATAACCTACCAAAGTGCATATAACCTTACACAACACATAATGCATTGAATTGTACGTACTGTCGAGTTGGAGCTGACTTATAGTTGACCCTCCAGTGGGTTTTCATAGGCAGTTAATCATTCAGGAGGAGAATGTGGAGCGATTGGTGGAGTCGAACCATGTGCATTCGGGCTGGCAGTGCAGCTCCTTACCACTAAGCCACCAGAG
>NW_006399787.1:8097335-8135233 GCF_000299155.1 Elephantulus edwardii
ATACCACAGCTTCTCTAGCCATTTGTTTGTTGATGGGTACTTGGGTTGTTTCCAACTCCTTCCTATTGTGAACAAAGCTGCAATAAACATGGGTGTGCATATATCTGCATGGATGGTAAAAACAACCACAAAAAACCCACCAAAAAATCTTCTTTGATTTTCTTATGTTATTAAAATTAGGTACTAATGTTGGCCATTTGTGGAAAAAAAAAAAAAGGAGTGTTTTTAACACCTCCCAAACGTTCAGAAAGTGTTGTTGTTGTTGTTGTTGTTAGGTGCCATTGAGTCAACTAAAACTCTCAGTGACCCTGTGAACAGCAGATCGGAACCTTGTCCTACCCTGTGCTATCATTGTCCTGTCCTTGTCCTATCGTGGTCGCTGGCCGAAGCCCACTGTGGTTGGTATTACCCATCGTGTCAACCCATCTTGGTGAGAAGCTTCCTCTCTTTTGCTGACCTTCCACCTTTGCCAGCGTGATGTTTTCTCCAAGAACTGGTTCCTCCTGAGAATATGCCCTAGATAATAAGACAAAGCTTCCCCGCTCTGGACTCTCAGGGGCACTCTGGGTGCACTTCCTTCAAGACAGAGTTGCTTGGTTTTTCGGCAGCCCAAGAGGGGTAATCAAACTCTTCGACAACACCACAATTCAAAGTCAATTCTTCGGTGTTCCTTATTTATCGCCCAACTTTTAGATGGCAGAGGAAGAAATTGGCTTGGATCAGGTCCACCTTCATTTTTAAACTGACATTTAAACACTAACTTTAGTTAATATTTGGTAACGGGAGCTCAGTGTGTGTATAACTCAGAACAGCTAAGTGTGAGTGAACACAATGGTACAAGGTCTGCCTTTTTTTCTTTGTCTTTTTAGAAAAGTTCTTTGCTGCAGAAACAGATCTCTCGTAAGCCTTCAGCTGTGTTTGCAACTTCTGTGATATTCAAGGCACATCTTTCTAGAGCCTGCTCTGCTGACTGGGCCTCCCTCTCCAATTCCCCTCTCTTCAAGCATTTCCACTGACATGTGCTTGGATTCAAATGAAGGATCCTCTTGCGATAAATGGAAATCCTGGGTGGTGCAAACAGGTGACACGCTCACTTGCTAAACAGAAGGTTGGAGATATAAGTGAACTTAGAAATATCTTGGAAGAAAGGTCTGGTCGTCTATGGAAATAATTAGCTGTTGAGAATGCTACGGAGCACAATTCTATACCAACACATATGGGGCCTCATATGTTACAGTTGACTTGATGGTAAGTTTTAGAGTAAATAGGAAAAGAGAAGTTATATGATAGGGTGGGGCCTGGGACATGACAGACACTTTAGCTGTACTTGTGGAGTGATAGAAGTCTATCAAGGATGGTGCCCATTGTGCCCATCGCTGCCATCCCAGTGTTTCTTTCGTTTCATCCCTAACATTTCCCAGGTCACTGAATTGCATGCAAGTGGTGGGAGACTCTGTCAACCTGGCTAGCTTTTGTCTATATCAGGCTTGGGATTCATGAGAGGAAGTTATGATCATGAGCCAATGATAAACTGGTTATAAGAATTCAACTGGTTTTTACTCTAGTGGAAACCCTTAATCATTCCCAGGTTTGCACTCTCTTCAATCTCCTGGTGGCACAGTGGTAAAGAACTCACCTGCTAACTGAAAGGTCAGTGGTCTGAACTCACCCTCTGCTTTATGAGAAGGAAGATGTGGCAGACGGCTTCCACCAAGAGTTATCCTCCTCCTTGGAAGTCCTGTGGGTAGTTCTACTCTGTCCTCTGGAGTCCTTAGGAGTCGGAATCAACTCTCTGGCAGTGAAGTTGGTGTATTTTGTGTTGTTTATTTTGTTTATACCTCGCTTCCTAAAACCAATGAAAGGAAAAACCAGGACTGACATTAGCATAATTACCTTTGTGTGGAAGATGGCAGGAGCTAAGTGGGAGTGAATCTGACCTTCTCAAGTTGACACTTATCAAATTCTCGAGGCAGGATTCAGCCGCAGCAATTCACCCAGGAGATGAGGCTTTATTTGTGCTATGCATTCTTGAACACAAGAATAATAGCCGACCGTAATCCTAGAGGTTAGTGTGGGCCACTGTTTGGGAGCTCCTGTGAGTACATTATTCTGCTCCTGTTAACATCTTGAACAAACTTCAGGTTGGTGTTATTATTTTATAAATAAGGAAACAAAGAAAGCAAGTCAGAAACAGGGTTAGGAGTGCAGTCATCTCTTGGATGCCTGAGTCTTGCCCAAGTTTTCTCAACCTATGCTAGAACATGCTAGGGACTAGACCACCAGGGCTCCCATCCCACCCCAAACACAGGAGGGCTCCCAGTGCTGCCAAAAGAACAAATAAGTCTGTCTTGGAGAAAGTGCAGCCAAGGCGCTCCTTAGAGGTAAGAATGGTGGAACTTTACCTCCCCTGCTTTCGGCTTGTTGTTAGGAAGGATCAGTCCTTGGACATCATGGTTGGAAAGGTCAGAGAAAGAGAAGACTCTCAACAAGCTGGATCGTCACAAGTGGTTTAACAGTAAGCTCAAGTCTACCAGAGATCATGAGGATGGCATATGAGAGGGCAGGATTCAGATCTGTTGTTCATAGGGTCACGGTGAGTCATTCTTCTCTGGACAGCCCCCAACAACAACAACAACAACAACAACTAACAATCACCTGCTGTGCATCTGAAGAGGTTGACAGTGAGTAAGGATGGCAGGAGAAGAATTGATGCCTTTGAATTGTGCTGTTGGAGAAGGGCACTGAACATCCCATGGACAGAAAAAAGAACAGATATATCTTGGAAAACGTACAACTAGAATGCTCCTTGGAAGCAAGAATGGTGGAAGTTCATCTCATATACTTTGGACATGTTAGGAAAGGCTGTTATTTGGAAAGAGGCATCATGCTTGGAAAGGTGGAAGGTCAGCAAAAGAGAGGAATAACCCAGTCTTTGTTTTAGGTGCTATCAAGTTCATTCCTCACTGACTTATTGAGTTGGCGATCAGCCTGCTTTCCCTTGCTTTCTTTACCAACCATGGCAGGCTTCTCTAGCAACTGATCCCTCCTGATAATGTGCTCAAGGTAACGTGAGTTGAAGGAACACTGTGTGTCTAAAGGGACTTACTGGTCCTAACTCCTAAAGTTTAATACACAGTGTGACCACCAGATGGCACTCTTCTCCCCATGAAGGAAGTACATCCAGAGCCAGTGGCTGCAATGATGTGTTTGAGAGCTTAAGTTGAAGAGAGCGAAGAATTTGGATTTCAAATGGTTTTCAAGAATAAGCACACCTACACGTCTAGAGTCTTCCTGAGCTCCCAAGCACTCATGGAGTCCTGAAGGCTATAACTGAGGCAGCAGTAGAACATTGACATGATGGATCGGTGCAGTGGCTGCCACAGGGGGGCTCACACAGAGCAACAGCGGTGAGGATGGTGCAAGACCCGCCAGTGTTTATTCTGTTGTACAGCAGGGCTGATATGAGTCAGAACCGACTCGATGGAATCTAACAAAAATCCCAGAACACAAAACAACTATGAGATATCATCTCACCCCAGTCAGAATATTAACATTTAACAGAACAGCAAGCAACAAATGCTGGCGAGGTTGTTGAGAAACTGGAACCCTTATTCATGTTGGTGGGAGTGTAAAATGGCGCAACCACTATGGAAGGCTGTATGGTGCTTTCTCAAAAAGTTACAAATACAAATACCATGTGATCCAGCAATTTGACTACTGGGAATATACCCCAAAGAAACTGTAACTGCCACCCAAGCAGATATATGCACACCCATGTTTATCACAGCTTTGTACACAATAGCAAAGAGTTGCAAACAACCCAACTGTCCATCAATAAACTAATGGATAGAGAAGCTGTGGTATTTCACACAATGAAATAATATGCTGCATTGGAAAACAAGGAACTCATGAAATATTATACAAAATGGGTGGCCCTAGAGGACATTATGCTGAGTGAAATATCTCAGTCACAAAAGGACAAATATAGCATAATGCCACTGTTGTAAAACAGGACTGACATCGGGTTGGGGGAAGACTGAAAAAGATGGGATAAATCATGTATACTGCGTTGAAGCAGTTGAGGGAGAGAACTGTTTAAAAGGGATATATAATTAGGTATTATTGTCATAACAGGAGTCTAGAATGAAGGTTGCATAGTGGAGTGGACTTGGGGGGAGAGATTGTATAACAATGAAAAAATTTTTCTTCTACTTTTCAAAGAGAAGAGCGAACGGGGTGGAGGGAGGTTGGGCGGGGAGAAGAGTGCAACAATGAATGAATGAAAATCCAAAGTCTCTGTAAACTTGCATTAAAATTCATTAAAAATAACCACAACCCACAACAAAATTTGAGTTCTAGTGTGCTTCTTGACATGTCCTAATAGTACGACTCTGAGTTGTTATTCTCATCAGCCAATTAGAGATAAATAAATGTTTGGTGTTCTTCACAGGCAAGTCTATAAGGCTGAGTGAAAGATATGTGTAAAACTATAGATGTTTTACTAATGTTCATTATCATCACTGTGGATGTTACAAAATGAACCATTAATTAGTTCAAGAATTAATTTTTTTTCTAAGCATTGCTTAAAATGAGTGTGATTCAGATCTCTGATATCCATGCTACAGAATGCACCTGGAGAAGTTTAACCTTCTGAAGTTGAACTTGGATTCTAGGTGTTTCATGTGCCCATTGAGTTTGATATACTGATGACAAAGACTTGAAAACCTTCAGTCTTATCCTGTGCTTGGAACTTGTGGCAGGTTAAATGTTTCCCCAAAAGGTAGGTCCACCTGCAACCTGTAAATGTCATCTTCCTTGGGAATCTGCTCCCAAGTCTTTGTAGATGTAATTAAGTTAAAGATCTAGAGGTAAGAGAATTCTGACTTTGAAGTCACTCTGAAGAATATGGTGTGCCTGACTCCAGCCTCATATGCTCATATGCGTGCAAAAGCTGGTCAGTGAATAAGGAAGACCAAGGAAGAATCGAGGCCTTTGAATTATAATGTTGGCAAAGAATGTTTGGGCAGCCAGGAGCCAGAAGAAGGAACAAATCTGTCTTGGAAGAAGTCCAACCAGAATTCATTCTCCTTTGAAGCAAGGATGATGAGGCTTCATCTTCATATTTTGGCCACGTTACCAGGAGGGGCCAGTTGCTGAAGAAGGACATGATACTTGGTAAAGGGTCAGTGAAAGAGAGGAGGGCCCTCAACAGGACGGGCAGACAGTCACTCCTGCAGTGAGCTTGTAGCAACGATTGTGAGGATTCACATAGGGCAGGGTGTGACCTGTTGTTCGCAGGGTCACTCAGTGACACCTAACAATGACAATGACAGTCCTGAATACAATAGTGAACTCAAAACCCAATGTGAAGTCCTCTTAAGAGGAAGGAAGAGGAAGCAGCCATCGAAACAGAGGTCAGGCCAGGTGAAGACAAAGGCAGAAATGGAGTGATGAAGTTAGAATCCAACGATACCAAGGATTGCTGGCAGCCACCGGAAAACAGGAGAGAGCCATGGAACCAACTCCTTCAGAGCCTCCAAAAAGAGGTGGTCTTGACCCACATCTGGATTTCAGACTTCTGATCTCCAGAACTGTAACTGGAATAGAGCACACACGTCTGTTGTTTCAAGGCACCACAGTGTGATTTTTCAGGGTAGCGGTGGAGAATAATGCAGAAGGGGAGGAGTTGAGTGGACTCAGAAGACAACCCCGATCCCGACCGTGAAGGCTCCCCTGGTGGCTCAGAGCAGTGGCTCCTGCAGCTGGAGCACAAAGAATCGACCAGGGACAGCTTGTTCAGTGTACAGGTTCTAGATCTTCCACCTCAAACCCCAGCTCCAAACTCACTGCCCCCAGGTGATGCTGACTCATGACCCTGTGGGTTATCCAAGGTTGTCATCTTTAAGGAAACAGACCATCGCTTGGCAGAGGGTTTAAATTGCCAAACAGTTAGCAACTGCTTGCTTTAACCGTGGTGCGCTGACTGAGGTTCCTCACTCCCTAAGAACTCTACATCAGAATCGTAGACACTGTGGTCTGGGAGTTTGTTTTAGCTCAAGGTTCCCAGATGACTGGAATTTGGGAACCCCTAGTTTGAGTCCTCCTAACTCTGAACACTATGAATGACAGAAGAAGAATCCAAGCCTTTGAGCTGTGGTGTTGGAGAAGAGTACTGAATATCCCATGGACTGCTAAAAAGAATGAACAAATATGTCTTGGAGAGGGTACAGCCAGTGTTTCCCCTTGATGGAAGGATGATGAAACTCCATCTCACATACTTTGGACATAGTGTGAGGAGAGCCCAGACCTTGGAAAAAGGCATTATGTTTGGAAAAGTGGAGTGTCAGTGAGATGGATCGATACAGGGCTGTAGCAATGGACTTAAGTATATGAGGAGTGATAAGGCGGTATAGGACTGAGAAGGTTCAACTCTGCTGTGGATAGGGTCACTAGAGTCATAGGTGAATCAATGGCACCTAACAACAATAATAACAACCCTGAACAAAGGGAGCTCTGGTAGCACAGTGTGTAGAGAGTTGTTCTGATAACCCAAAGGTCTATCTTCTCTAGTGGTTCAAATCCTCCAGCAGCTCCATGGGAAGAATATGGGGAATCTTCTCCAGTGCGATGTATAGCTTCAGAAAAGCCACTGGAGGGTCAGCTCAGTGTCTTCAAACTGAGTGAGGACTCTGAGCCTAGAAGCCCTGATGGCATAGTGTGTAAATTCTTTGACTGATAACCAAAAGGCTAGCAGTTCAAATCTACCAGACACTCTTTAGGGGGAAGATGGGCAGACCCATCTCTCTACAATGATTCACACTCTTGGAAGCCTGATAGACGGTCTCTCTGAATTGGATTGGACTCTGTGACAGTGGATTGAACCTGAACAAGTTTGAGTTGGACTTTCAAACTGTGGTGGGCTAAGAATAAAGGCCTGGTGATTTCCTTCAGAAAATCAGCTGGTGAATCACAGTGGTCTGATCTCCTCCTGATAATGGGCACAGGGCTGGGCAATGTTTCATTCCACGGAACATGGGGTCCCCATGAGATGGTGGCAAACAGCAACAATAACCTTGAACACTGTCTTGATACTTAGGTCCATGCTGACTGGTCTTCATAGCTTTTCCTGGTCAGTCAAGAGTGGACTTTGAAAATCACACCACAAGAGGTCAGTCAAGCCTTAAGTTTTGCTGCTCTGTCCCTCTTGCACCCAGGAATCCTTTCCATGTTGGGGGTGGGGGGAATAAAGCTCCATACTCCATTGGCCGGGGTCATCCACGGCAGGCTGTGGGCTGGGATTCCGTGCCCAGGAGCCGAACACCTCATTGTCCCCCACAAAATAGAGGCCTGCTAAGAGAACAAGCAACCAGCACCCACTCTGCCAAAGGACAGGGAATTTACCTTCCATTTTGACAGCCTTCAGAGCCAGCTGAAACCGGACAGCACTTAGCCATGGGGGTTATGTTCTCGAAAACTCCAAAGGTTGGAGACTCCCAGTGGTTGGACTTGAGATATTAGGAAACTCGGTGTGGGCATTCCGATGATCAAATGAGTGCTTATTTTTATATTCTCTAAAAGATGATAGTAATGACAGCACATTAAGTAGAACACCTCAATGTCATTTGACACATCTTGAATTAGTAATAATAGCTCCTCGACAATTATTTCTCATTTAAGTGGTTCCTTTGCTCTCCAGAACGTCTTAGCACCTTCCACGAGATATTACACATTCATCTTGCTTGAAGAAATTAGGAAGATTATGGACTGAAAGGGGTATGCACCTTCCTGGGGGCAGCTGGCCATTCAAGTTCAGGGGATCTGAAGTTTGACGGGCACAAGGTCCGCACGTGCCCCTCTTTGGAGAGTTCCGAGTGATGTTCCTTTACCCCAGTGGTTGTTGAGAAGCGCAAGGAAGTATCTCTGTGGGGCTTGGGAGTTAATCCAGCAGCTTCACAACAAGGAAGGGAACACTGTAGTTGGTAATGCCTGGCCCTCGGCTTTCTTTCAGATTGATCCTAACGGTGTCAGAGAGCTGTGCCCAGACCCTCCAGCCATGGCTGACCACTCAATTCTGACTTATGGTGATGCAGATTGTCAAGGTCACTTCCAAGGTGCCTCTGCACGGGCTCAATCTGTCAGCCTTTTCTGCTAGACTCCCTTAGGGAGTCCTGGTAGCCTAGTGGTAAAGAGCTGCACTAGCAAACCAAAAGACACAGTTCAAATCCACCAGCTGCCCCTCAAGAGAGAGATGGGCCATCTCCTCCCACGCTGTTTCTTGCCTCTAAAAACCTCCTGGAGGGTGAGCCATGGGTCAGCTCTGACTCCGCAGACTCAACAACAGTTGAGCTTGATTATTTCACTGTTTAGTTGGTTCCGCTCGGCACTCTGCCCAGAAAAGAAGTCAGTTTTCTGAGGGCAGGCACTGTGCTTGTGTTGGCTGGTTCCCTGGTGCCCGGCACAGGACTGGCACTAAGCGATCAGGGTTCTTTGAAAGGAGGAGTGTCCACGTGGCTGTGCCCAGAGCCGACCTTCAAGGGCCTGGCTTCCAGGCCCTGCTAATTAGGGTGCGCAATATTTCTCTCCGGACAAATATATTCTTCTGTTTACACAAGAATTCCTTTTTGACCAGGGGCACCACCTCTCAGTGCCTTTGATATGCAGATGTGAGCGGTTATCTGTAAGAGGGACATTCAGTGTGGAATAAACTGCAAAGGACGGTATTAACTCCAAGAGAGTTCTGGTGGCTTTACGGTAAAGAGATGCTCTGCCAATCCAAAGGTGTGCAGTTCGAATCCACCAGCTGCTCCACAGAACACAGATGAGCAATCTCCTCCCGTGTAATTTACTGTCTCTGAAAACCTGATGAGGGTCAGCTCTAGGTCAGCTGCGCCTTGAAGATACAACAATGACAATCTCGAAAACACTGATCATCTGTTTTGGGGAGGACACGTTCGACCACTTGGAGCTGTTGCAGAAAGGGTGAAGCAGACCAGGTTCCACCTCTGTTTGATGCCGCACCCTCTGTGCTGGCTGGTTTCCACCAGCCACAGTCAACCTTGCATCTCCTGTGAACCTTGAAAAGCCCATTGCCATCTTGTCAGAACTGACTCATAGCTGACCCACCACTGAGTTCCCAAAGCTATAAATTACCAAGGGGCTCTGGTGACCTAGTGGCAAGAAGCTGCACTGCAATTCCGGAGATGCGCAGTTCCAATCCATCAGATGCTCTTTTGGAGAAAGAGGGACAATCTCCTTCTGTACCAGTCAGATCCGATTTGACCACACACAAACACACAATCACCTGGGAGCAGATTGCCTGTTGTTTCCCAGGGGATTGGTTGCTGTTGTGTTCCCTCAAGTTGGAACCAACTCATAGCTGACCTTCCAGCAAGTTTTCAGAGGCCATTATTGCACGGGAGGATATTGTCCATCTTTTTTCCCATGGAGAGGTTGGTGGATTTGAACCATGTACCTGTGGACTGCCAGTGCACTCCTTACAGTTAGTCCACCAATGTGCAGGGATGCCTAGTATCAGCGTGCTGCTGGGAACTGGGAATAGAATAACGCTCAGTGAACACAGCCTTGTCCTCATGGAGATAGGGAGAACGACACCAACCAGTCATTATACAAATGGAACCATGACAGTGCAAAGGAGAAGCCCACTGGTTTTAGATAGGAGTTGACCTGATAGCAGAGACTGGCCTAGGGAGGGGCAGACAGCAGGACCAGACAAGGCTGCCCTGAGCTGCGATCTGAATGGGGTGGGGGGAGTCAGCAGAGGTTTCATGACGGGAGCAGAGGTGGCATTTGGGCAGAGCTGGAGGGAGGCTGGTGTGGCTGGAACAGAGAGAAAAAGGCCAGAGCGGAAGTAGAAGCAGGCCCCACAGGGCCTTGTGGGCCATGTCAGGAGGACCGGGCTTCACCGTGAGAGCTGTGGGAATCCACTGCTGCACTGGGGACTGTGAGTACAGGTGAGGTGAGCACCAGGGGATCCTGGTCAGATCTGTATCTGAACAGCTCACTAGTGGGAAATGGACGGGAACAGGTGAGATAGGACCTAGTGTTCTTGTTCAGGGTGGTCACTGAGGATAAATCCTTGGGTGTTTACTGAGCACCAGGGGCTCTGCTGCCGTAGTCCTAGTGTGTTTTGCTGACCATCGCTGGCTGTTTGAATCACCAGTGGCTTCTTGGGAGAAAGATGGACCATCTTCCCCTGTAAAGATACATGACCTTGAACACCTCCTCATGGAGGGATGGGTTGGAACTGACTTGATGGCAGTGACCTTTTTTAAAATTAAATATACTCTTCAGTGAACAAAGCAGGTGAATATCCTACCCTCGTGGAGTTTACTTTTGAGCGACGAGGGAAATAGATAGTAAACTTAGTACACTTGTGACATAACCCCTGTTCTTCCTGGCTCCATGAGGAGAGGATTGCCTTCCTTGCTTACTATTTTATCCTCACTGGAATTGAGTTGTTTCATTGTATTTGTTTTTCATGTGCTGCTTTTCAGAAGGAAATCTCTAGGCCTTTCTGGAACTCTGTTGAACCCTGTATAGCATCATAGCAACACACAGGTATCCACTAACTGAAGGATGAGGGCATGTGAGGGGCATTGGCTGGGACTCAACTTGGGTCTCTTATACAGAGGATAATATCTCTACCACTGAACCACATTGTAAATGCATTAACATGTTGCAAAGTGCAAGTGTACTGAATATGTACTACGAAAAAAACAAAAGAAATTGAACTGGGTGAGATTGCGAGTAGAGGTGATAATGATGTTGTTGTTGTTGTTGTGTACCTTCAAGTTGAAACCAACCTATAGCTTGACCCTCCAGTGGGTTTTCAGAGAGGTAATTAATCGCACAGGAGGAGATTGCCTATCCTTCTCCTGTGGAGCAGCTGGTAGACTTGAACAGACTGCCTTTGGGATTGGAGCACAGCTTCTTGTCACTAGGCCACCAGAGCTCCCAGTGATGCTAGAGATCTTAAAAGAAAACTTGCCAGCCGATCTGAAGCGCATATTGCTGACCTCCAGCAGGGTTTTAGAGATTGTAAATTGGGAGGGAGGAGACTGCCCATTTTTCTTCCAAGGAGAAATAGCTGGTGGATTTAACTACCTGCCTTTGGGTTGGCAGAAAAACCTCCTTAACCATTAGGCCACCAGAGCTCCCTTGGAGGTCTTTGTTGTTGTTGTTAAGTGCCATCGAGTTGAGTACAACTTATAGCAACCCCATGAACAATAGATCTGAACTTGGTTCTGTCCGGCACCATCCTCGCCGCCCCTGACACTTCCAGGTCCATTGCCGCAGACACTGTGTCAATCCATCTAACGGAGGGTCTTCCTCTCCTCCTCTGACTCTCTACCTGGAGATCTCCAGGAGGTTAAAAATGATGGCTTTGTGTGGTGTTGCTTTAGGATTACCTGGGAGAATTGGTGAATGGATGCAAAGGAGGGTTTGAAGCCAAATATTACTCAGGTCTTACTGACTCTATTGTCTTACGGTCTCTAGGTCTCTGTCACTTCGGCTGCTGAAAGTGAGCCTGCCATCTGACTTTCACATCCCCAGAAGACATCCTGCCGTGGAAAGCCCCTGGTCCGGATTTACCACATGGAGATGTGCCGTCTGGCTTCGTGTCACGTCAGGCCTCCGCACACCGAGGCAGATCCATGCGCTGCGTCTGCTGCATCCACCCGCAGTCAGCCCTCTCCTGCGAGGGTAGCCCTGCCCCTGCCCGTGTATATTGAAGTCATTGATGTACACTACTGCTGGGGCAGGGGTGCTGCCAGCATCCGCCGTGTCCTCCTGTCCCCTGAGTCCTCCCTCCTGAAGTGCTCTGTCGGGACCCCGCCTGGTTTGTGATCTGAGAACAGAGACTGTGGAATGAGTTTCATGAGTTGGGTTCTGGGATCTGCGTATTGCTGGGTGCTGGTGACACCCCAAGACTTCTTCTGGCTGGGGATTCCCAGTGGGAACCTAGTGTCAGGAGGAAGGAAACTGGCTAACCTTGAGGCTTAAGTCAACGAGTCATCATGCTGTCCTCTCGCCAGAGAGCGACTGAACTTCCTGTCAGGCTCCTCTGGGGCCAATGCCCAGGGTGGACAAAGGAAGATGAGCGCATAGCAATCATACTGAACATGCATTGAATGCTCCTGGGCGCTGGAAAGCTTTCTGGGGATTATTTCATTTAAGCCTCAGAGCAGCTCTATGAGGTAAGTGCTATTAGTATCATTTTATTCATTTGAGAGATGATGTCATGGAGCCAGGAGAGCCTGTGTGAGTTAAGTTGTCCAAGGTCACAGAGCTAATGGAGTACAGGGCTGGATTCAAACTCAGGCCAGCCAAGTACCAAGGCTTTGTCGCTAATGGTGGGGTACGGTGATCCCCGCAGGGGCAGCTAGTGTGTAGATGCCACAGCCCTGACTCTGCCCGGCGATCGATGGTGGTTTGGAGCAAGTTCATTTGTTCATTCACAGCTTTGTCAGACTTTGATCAAGTGTCTCCTATGAACCAGCCACCGTAGGGAGGGTTTGAGGTCCAGCGAAGGGATTTCTTCCCCTGGATGGAAAGATGAGCACACCATCCATATTTAGAAGGAGAGACGCTTTGTGGAGCTAAGTAGAGCAGAGGTGAAGAGGCTTGTCTGCTGTAGGGGTGGGGAACCCAGGAAGGAGACATGGCATTGTGTTGAGACTTGAAGAAGAAAAAACAAGTGTCAAGGCAGACAGAACGGTGATAGCAAAGGGATGAAGGCGTGAAGAAAATGCCCAATCACTGAGGAGCTTCTGTTAGCTCCAGGATGAAAGCAGGATCTCTTAAAGTGTGGACCTTCGACATCTGTGTTAGAGTCTCCTGAAGTGGAGGTGGTGCTTGTTAAATGCAGGCTCCTGGCTCCACTCCAGGTTCAGAGAATCAGAATCTCTACCTGTTGGAGCCCAGAAATCTGCCTTTCAATCAAGGCCTCAAGGTACTTTGATGTGCGCTGCCATTTGGAATAGGCAAGAAGCAAACAGCAAAAAATCTAGCAATAGGCTTAGTGAATTTAGGGAGCTCGGCTGGCCAGCCCAGTGCCAAGAATCTTGCTGCAATCCCAAAGGCATGTGGTTCAAGATCACCAGCTGCTCTGAGAAGAAGTCTGGGCAATCTCCTCCTGTCTGATTAATTGCCTCTGAAAACCCACTGGAGGGTCAGCTATAGATTGATTCAGACTCTATGGTAAATAACAACATGGCTTGTAACAATTCCGGTCAAAGCCATTGCTGCGGAGTCAAAACTGACTCATAGCTGACCCTCAATGGGTTTTCAGAGGCTGTAAATTACATAATCATAGTAGATCATATGATCATCTGACTCGAAATGATCCATGCCAGTCCATCTCATCTCGCCAATACCTAGTATGGCAACATTTATGCTTTCCATTTCTTCTTGAACAGGATCTCATTTTCCTACATTCTTGGTTCTCATATTCCATGTTCCAATCATTAGTGTCTGCTTACAACTCTTCCTCCTCCTCCGTGTTTCCATGCTTGACGGCTCCACCTCAGTTGCCCTATCTCCTAGTCTAAGTGTGTTCTATTATACATGGGGTTTTCGAAGGCCTACTATTTTGGAAGTGAATGACCAATCCTTCTTCCCAGTCTGTCTTAATCTGAATGCTCAGATTTAGAATAGTATTTGACAGACAAGCATTTTACAGAAAAGAGCAGATGAAAGATATTTCCCCAATTGTATAAATAACCAATAGTTTCAGTGTTGTCCCCGCCCTTGACACATATGTCTTGTCCCATCCAAGTCTCTGCTCTGCCAGCAATCCCTACTACTCCCACCTACTTTATTCAACACCTATCTCACGCTATCCAGCCCTTGATATGATAGCTTTCTGGGATTCTGGGATTCCAAATGCTTCAAGCTGCTGCCAGTTTCTTATATTGTGATCAGTGTCTCTTGATTTTAGGAGTTTTTAAGTCCAGGACCTGAAGCACTTGTTGCAGAAGGTCAAAGACTGCAGTCTTCAATATGGATTGAAGCTCAACATAAAAAAAAAACAAAGATTCTCGAGAGGTCTGTTGGGAAACGCCATCTTTAAAAACTTGGATTTTGGTGGGAAATCTGTGAGGACAGTTGAGGGAGGGCCGGGCCAGGGCTGTGACCCAGCTGCCCCCATCCCCCCTTCCTTCAAATCGCAGGTACAGAACTACAGCTCCCAGAGGTCTGTGGAGAAAACAAAGATTCTCACCACTGGGCTGATTGGCAGCATCATGATAGATAGTGAAGAGATTGAGATTGTTAATAGCTTTAGTTTGCTTGGCTCCACAGTCAACACTCTTGGCACCAATTAAAAGAAGAATTTTCATTGGGAAAGTCTGCTGTGAGAGACCTCTCCAAAGTACTGAAGAGCAATGATGTCAGTCTGGAAACTAAGCTGTGCTTGATACAGTCCATGGTCTTTGCAATTACTTGCTATGCATCGGAGAGCTAGACAATGACTAGGGATGATAGAAGGAGAATTGATGCTGTTGAGCTGTCATGTTGGAGAAGAGTATTGAATATACCATGGACTGCTAAAAGAACAAAACAGGTTTAATCTGGAGAAGATGAAACCAGGCTGCTCCTTTGAGGCAAGGATTCTGAAGCTTCATCTGACATACTTTGAATATGTTGCAAGGAGGGACCAGTCCGCGGAGAGGGACGTGATGCTTCGGAGGGTGGAAGGACAGCACAAGAGAGGAAGACCCTCGATAAGATGGATTGATTTAGTGACCAGGGTAATAGGGCTAGGTGTGGCGGAGACAATGAGATTGGCACAGGACAGAATAGGGTTTAGGGCTGTTGTACATAGGGTCGCTATGAGTTGCAGGCAACTTGATGGCACATAATAACAACAACAAATTGCACAAGAGGAGATTGGCCATCTTTCTCTTGTGAAAAGCTGGTGGATTTGAATCACTTGCCTTTGAGTTGGCAGTGCAACTTCTTACCCACTAGGTCGCCAGAGAGCTCTTTGGTCTGATAGCAAAGAGCTGTCATTTTTTTTCCCCTGTAAAAGACTAAGTGGTAAATATTTTACACTTACGGGCCATGGTTGCTGTTATATGCTGTCAGATTGACTATGATCCATGGCAACTCTTTGAACAAATCCTGAGCCAACCTTCCTTACCATCTCTGACACACCTGATCCCATTGCCACAGTCACTGTGTCAATCTATCTCATCCAGGGTCTTCCTCACTTGCACTCTCTTCCCTTCCAAAAATGATGTCCTTCTCCAAGGATTGGTTCCTCCTGGCATCATGCCCAAAGTATGTGAGACGGATCTTCAAAATCCCTGCTCCTGAGGAGCTACCTGGTTTCACCTTCTCCAGGACAGACCAGTTTGCTCTCTTGGCGGTGCATGGTATGTTCAGTACCCTCCCAGCTCCACAACTTAAAGGCATCAATTCTTCTCTATAATCTTTATTCACTGTCCACTTGTCAGATGCAGTAAGCAATTGAGAAAACTATGGCCTGGATCAAGTCTACCTTAGTCTTTATACTGACATCATTGTTCTTTGGCACTCTGGAGAAGTCTCTGACAGCAAACGTTATGGATGCAACTATTTTTTAAATTTCTGAATGTTGGTGCCAGTGTGCGTCATTATTGTTGTTAGGTTCCGTCAAGTTGTGTACAACCCATAGCAACCCTATGAACAATAGATCTGAACCCTGTCCTATCCTGTGTCTTCCTCACACTTCCTGGCACACTAGAGTCCATTGTGGAAGTCACTGTGTCAATCTACCTGATTGAAGGTCTTCTTCTCTTTCCTGACCCTCTACCTTTCCAAGCATGATGTCCCTCTTCAAGGAATAGCCTCTCCTTGCAACCTTCCTGAAATAGGTGAGATGAAGCTTCAACATCTTTGCCTCCAAGAGCACTCTGACTAGACTTTCTCCAAGACATACTTGTTTATTCTTTTGGCAGACCATGAAATATTTAGCACCCTTCTCCAACACCACAGCTTAAAGACATCAATTTTTCTGTCATCCTTATTTGTTAGGGGATGAAAATAGAAAAAGAATAAAAGGTACAAAGTAGGCACTTAATGAGAAGAGGTTGAGGTTGTTAACAATTACAGTTTAGTTAGCTCCACAATCAACACTCTTAACACCAGCAGTCAGGAAATCAAAAGATGAATTGCACTGGGAAAATTGGCTGTCAGAGACCTCTACAGAGTGCTGAAAAGCAATGATGTCAGTCTAGAGACAAAAGTGTGCCTAATCCAGGCCATGGTCCTTGCAATTACTGGCTATGCATCAGAGATCTGGGCAATGACTAAGGATGATAGAGAATCGATGCCTCTGAATACCATGGACTGCCAAGAAAACAAATAGGTCTGACTTGGAGAGGATGAAACCAAGTTTCTCCTTGGAGGCTAGGATTTTGAAGCTCCATCTCACATACTTTGGGTACATGACCAGGAGGGACTTGAGGACATCATGCTCAGAAGGTTGGAGAGACAGCACAGGATAGGAAGACCGCACATGAGATGGATTGATACAGTAAGTGGGGCAATGGGAGTTGGTGAGTCAGAATTAGTGGAACTGGCTCAGGACAGGGCAGGGTTCAGAGATGCTATACATAGGGTTGCTATGAGTCACAGGTGACTCAACGACACATAACAATAACAACAATTGGTGGTGGCTTATGTGTTGCTGTGATGCTGGAAAGTAATATCATTGACATTTCCAATACCATTGAGATTACCTGTGGTGGACTGATTGATGCACAGCTTCTAGACCAAGACAGATTAGGAAGATAGACATGGGGCACTACTTCCTCGAATTAGTCCATGAAGCCTTATGGACACGATAAGACACTATCTAACTTGTTTATCTTAAAAAACACCGTTGAGAGGGTCCGTTTCTCTAGAAGGACACTGATAAGACACTGTCTGACTTGTGCTTTCTTTGAAAACACTACTGAGAGGGTCAGTTTCTCTAGAAGGACGTTATGAATGATCAGTAGAGGCCCACGAAGGTGTGGGATACATTTTATGAGCTGACATGGCATAGCCGCCACCTGAGAGACGAAAACATTCAAATTGGTGATCAAGAGAATGATGCAAGACAATGCTCTGTTGTGCTCAGGAAGGTGGAGAGTCAGCAAAAGAGAGGAAGATCCTCAGTGAGATGGACTGACACAGTGACTGCAGCAATGAGCTCAGGTGTGTCAGAGATGATGAGGACGGCACAGGATTGGTCAGGGCTCAGATCTGTTGTTCATAGAGTCACTGTCAGTCGTACTTAACATGAAAGCACCTAACGGCAACTTGAGCACAGTTGTTATTTAGATGGACATCCTAGATGGCACTTCCATCACGGCTTATCTGTCGACTTCCTCTAAGGTGGTGACCTGCATGTTGCTGTGATACTAGAAACTATGCCATCGAGATTCCAAACACCAGCAGAGCCACTTATGTGGGCAGTTTTCAGCAGAGCTTCCAGCCAAACAGTCTAGGAAGCAGGACTGGTCGACCACTTTTTTTTTAAAATAACATTTTAATTTTATACTGGTTTAATTATAAAGCTCATGTACATTGTTTTTCACAAAAGATCCTTCCCATTTCCTTTACCCGCCCCTCCCTCCACCCATCCAATTGTGTGACCCTATGATTAAGGTCTCCCTCTCTATGCCCATCCTCACCCCTCTGCTCCGCCCCCCCTTGGATCCTCATACACATTCTATAATAATGGTCTTATGCCGTATTTTTCCTTAGGGGATTGAGCTAGTTCACTTAGCATAATGCTCTCCAGTCTCTCCCAAGTTAGGTAGTGATTCACAATATTCATTCAGATTCGTACAGATTCGTTCCTGTGTGTTGCATAGTATTCCAACATGTGAATGTACCATAATTTCTCAATTCCTTTGATTGTGATTGGACATTTGGGCTGTTTCTAAGTTCTTGCAATGGTGAATAATGCTGCTATGAAAATTAGTGTATAAGTCGCTGTATGTGCCTCAGTTCTTATTTTCTTGGGGGTGTATTACAAACAGTAGAATAGGTGGGTCATGTAAAATTTCTGTATTCAGCTTTTTGAGGAAATGCCAAACTGCCTTCTAGAGTGGTTGTGCCATGTTACAGTACCTAAATATACAGTACAGTGTATAAAAGTTCCTATCTCACCACATCCTCTCCAACCTGTATTACTTGCCCTGATACAGGCCATGGTCTTCACAATCACTTGTTATGCATTAGAGAGTTGGACAATGGCCAAGGAGGATAGAAGGAGAATTGATGCCTTTGAGCTGTGGTGCTGGAGAAGAGTATTGAGAATACCATGGACTGCTAGGAAAACAAACAGATTCATCCTGGAAAGGGTTAAACCGGGTGGCTCCTTGGAGGCAAGGATTCTGAGGGTCCGTCTAACATACTTTGGACATGTTGTGAGGAGAGACTGGTCCTTGGAGAAGGACATCAGGCTTGGGAGGGTGGACGGACAGCGCAGGAGGGGAAGGCCCTCTGTGAGGTGGATTGATTCAGTGACTGGGATAATTGGGACAGGAGTGTCAGAGACAGTGCGATTGGCACAGGACAGAGCAGAGTTTAGGGCTGTTGTACATAGGGTTGCTATGAGTCACAAGCGACTTGACAGCACATAACAACAACAACAACTGGGGTGAGAGGGTATCTCGTTGTAGTTTTGATTTGCATTTTTCTTATTGCCGGTGATTTTAAGCTTTTCTTCATGTTTCTATTGGCCATCTTAATATCTTCCTCTGTGAAAAGTCTTTCCATGTTTTTGCCATTTTTTAATCGTGTTATCAGTCTTTTTCTTGTGGAGGCCCTGTAGGATTCTGTAAACTTTTGATATGAGACCCTTGTCTGAAATGGTATTGTCAAATGTTTTTTTCCCAGTCAGTAGGTTTTCTTTTTCCTCTGTTGCAAAAAGTTTTTGATGTGCACAGGGATTTACTCTTTAGAAGATCCCATTCATCAATTTTATCCTCTTCAGATTGTGTATTTCTGGCTGTACTTGGCAGTCTCTTTATGCCATAGACTAGGCTGTCTAAGCTTGATTTCAGTTTGTCTCTTATGAACTTTATGGCTTTGGGCATTACTTCCAGGTCTCTGATTCACCTTGAGTTGATTTTTGTTTATGGTGTGAGATGTGGATTTTGTTTCCGTTTTCTGCAGGTCGCAGTTCAGTTTTGCCAGCACCATTTATTGAAGAGGTTGTCATTTCTCCTTTTGATAGTGGGATTTCTCCATTTCCTTGTGGGATATCAGTTGACCACAGACAACTGGGTCTATTTCTGTGTTCTCAATTCTTTTCATTGGTCTATGTGCCTGTCATTGTACCAGTACCATGCTGTTTTAGTTACCACCCCCTGTAGCAGATTTTAAGGTCAGGGAGTGCTATGCCTCCTACTTCATTTTTGTTTTTCAGAAGTGCTCTGCTTATTCAGGGTCTCTTTCTTCTGCAAATAAACTTGACAATTTATCTTTCAATCTCTTCGGCCAACCACTTTTGAAGTAACTGGCCAGAAAATGTTGATGAGAATGGGTGGAACATTGACTATTATAGATAGGGTTAGTGTTGGAGAATGAGCCCCTCAGGTTGAAAGACTCCCAAAATCTGACTAGGAGAGAGCTGCCTTTTCAAAGTAGAGTCTACCCTGGATGGAGTAAAGATTTCACTCGGTGAAGGACTTTCATTTGCTGATGTGCTAGGACTCAAAATGAAGAGAAACAGCTGCAAACATTCATTAATAAGTGTGTTGTTGTTGTTTTTAGGTGTCATCAAGTTGCATACTACCCATAGCAACCCTTTGAACAATAGAGCTGAACCCTGTCCTGTCCTGTACAATCCTCACACTTCCTGACATACTGGAGCCCATTGCAGAAGTAACTGTGTCAAACCACCTGGTTGAGGATCTTCCTCTCCTTGGAGCCCTCTGCCTTTCTGAGCATCATGTCCTTTTCCAGGGAATGGCCCCTCATAGCAACCTTCTCAAAGTATGTGAGGCACTCTGCCTGCACTTTCTCCAAGGCATATTTAGTTTTGGGGTTTTTTTTTGGCTGTCCATGGGATGTTCAGTGCTCTTCTCTAACACCACAGCTCATAGGTATCAATTCTTCTCTGTAATCCTTATTCATTGTCCATATCTCAGATGCATAGGAATTGATCAGAAATACAATGGCCTGAATCAGACACATGTTAGTCCTCAAACTGACACCATTATTCCTCAGTAATTTGGAGAGGTCCCTGACTGTTGACTTTCCCAGTGCATGTCTTCTCTTTGTGCCGTCTATCATGATGATGCCTACCAGTCCAATGGCATACATATTTGTTTTTTTGATGTTGAAATGCAACCTATATTGAAGGCTGTATTCTTTGAACTTCCGCAGCAAGTGTTTCAAATCCTCCTCACTTTCAAGTAAGATTGTGTCATCTGCATAATGCAGATTATTGATGAGTCTTCCTCCAATCTTGACATCATATTCTTACCTATTTAACTCTCTGTCCATTAATAATTAAAATGTAGAGTTTCCAATTATTCTTAAAAGGTCATAATTTAGGAAAATTGGGAGTTGGAAACAAATGAAATGGAATAGATATCAGTGAGCTAAGTGGACTGGTTTTGGCTATTTTGAATTGGAAAACTATTTCATTTATTATAATGGCAATAATAAATTGAAGAGGAATTGTGTGGCATTAATTACAAAAAAGAGCACTTTAAAATCTGCGTGATATAACACTATCAGATATAGGGTAAACTCTCGAGTCATCAAGTTAGAACTAATTCACAGTTGATCCTCTAGTGGGTTTTTTTGAGGTTATAATTTGCGCAGGAAGAGTTTGCCCATCTTTCTCCCATGGAGCTGATGGTAGATTTCAACATCCAGACGAATTGCATTGGGAAAGTCGGCTGTGAGGGACCTCTCAAGAGTACTGAAGAGCAACGGCGTCAGGCTAGAGACTAAGGTGCGCCCGATCCGGACTATAGTCTTTGCAATTATGTGCTATGCATCAGAGAGTTGGAAAGTGAATACGTTTAATAGAAAGAGAATTGATGCCTTTGAGCTGTGGTGCTGGAGAAGAGTGCTGAATATACCATGGACTGCTAGGAGAACAACAGGTTTGCCCTGGAGAAGGTGAAGCCGAATGCTCCAGAGTCAAGGATTCTGAAGCTTCGTCTGACATACTTTGGAGAGGGACATCATGTTTGGCAGAGTGGAGGGTGGCAAAGGAGAGGAAGACCTTCGATGAGATGGATTGATTCTGTGACTGGAACGGTGGGAGTAAGTGCATTTGAGATGGCTAGGTTGGCACAGAATAGAAGAGCATTTAGAGCTCTTGTACATAGGGTCGCTATGAGTCGCAAATGACTCGATGGCGCATAACAACAACAAGAGAGACATGCAGCATTTGGGTCAGCAGCATGACTCCAAATAGACCACACCATCAGAGCTTCCTCAGCAGTAGCATTCCATCCATCCATCCATCCATCCATCCACTCATTTTCTTATATCTATCTATCTATCTACTCTCTATCTCTATTATCTTCATTCAAGGAAGACTTGCTAACAAAACTATTACTCAAATATACAACAACCACTAAAGTAAAAGATGAAGAAATTGAAAACTTCTACCAAGTTCTACAGTCTGAGATGGATCAAAATATGAATGTGATTAAGGTACATTAATGATAGCTGGTGACTGAAAGGCAAACGTGGGAAGCAGAGAAGAAAATCGGTGGTTAGAAAATATGATCTTGTTAATAGAAATGTGGGTGGACATTATATGATAGAATTGTGTATAATCAATACCCTAGTCATTGCCAATAGCCTTTTTTTAAAAGGCAAAATGCAACAACAACCATAAACAGCAGCTATAGACTAGGCCTCACTAGATGGAAGATACAGAAATCGAATCTACTACCTCTTTAGAAGGAAGCTCTGGTGGCCAGGTGGCCAGAAGCTGTGCTGCAATCCTGAAGGCACGTGGTGCGAGACTCCAGCTGCTCCTCTAGAGAACGATGGGCAATCTCCTCTCATGTGATTAAGTGCCTCTGAAAACCTGCCGGAGGATCAGCTGTGGGTCGGTTCTGACTTAATGGTACACAACAACAACAACATCTTTAGAAAGTGATGATGAAGAAATGCAGTCTTATCAATCGGAATAAGGGAAGTCCTCCAATGCTATGCAGACACAGTGACTGTGACAACGAGCTCCATGGCCAAGGCAATGAGTGTAGGATGGAATAGTACAGGTTCTGTTCTGTTGTGTAGAAGAAGGTGGACTGCTTTGAGTCAGAGCTGGTTTGATGGCACCCAATAACAACAGCAACAACAACACTTCTAGAGCCTAGGATGCAGAGATAATAGCTGGAAAATGTCCATCGTGCTCGGGAAGTCTGTAAGCCTGTAGAAGGTGCACGGTGTAGCCCAGGCTTTAGTAAAGCCGATGCAAAGAGGTGGAATGAGAGACACTGCAAAATGACACCCCCTTGAGTTCTGAGCTTCCTGGCCACTATGGCCACTTTTGCCCAGTATGGTATTTTCCAAATGTTTGGTATTCTTTACTTGTTGTTGTTACGTGCCATTGAGTTGAGTAGACTTTTTCCATTTTACCTTTCCTGTGAATCTACCCACATTTTACATGACATTTTTGTAAAGTCATGCAGTAACTTTATTTAAGTCAATGAATTTAAAGAGAAAGCTGGTACTGATTTAGTAAATGGAAACATACCATCATTAACAGAGGGAAGGAAATCACATAAATAAATGCAAAATTATGAAATAAAGAATGTGTGCCTGTTAGTACTACCTAAAAAGGGGGCAAGGAAATAGTGTGTGCTGCTTCTGATATGTCAGTCACACTGGGGTAGTAAAGTTTAAGGACATATTTATTGCAGAAGACAGAGACACTCCATTCCAATGCCTCTTTCTTAGGAACCTCCTTAGAAAGTTAAAGGCTCACTATTAAATCTTAATGCACTGAAGGCTTTTCTGTGGGAACTGAATGAGTGTATATAAGGATGTTGCTGCCTGGTGATGTAACTCAAGAGTCAGCATATATGTCTATAAAGGACTAGATAGTAGTTTATTTGTTCTAGGATGAAATTACTCCACTCTGCTGTTGTTGATTACCTTCAAGTCGAGCACGACTCAAAACAACCCTACCTCATGCTAAAGTAGCAACAGACAACACATAAAGAATGGGGCGACTCTCTCCATCAAGACTTTATTTATACACGCTGAAATTTGAATTTTGTTATTTTTACAAGTTTTGAGACAGTGTGTATTCTGTATAAGATACTCAGTACCCTTCCCTGACATCACAACTCAAAGACATCAATAATTCTTCTGTCATACTTATTCATTGTCCAACTCTCAGCTGCATAGCAAGTGATTGACAAGAGCATAGCCTGAATCAGGCACACCTTAATTTTAAACTGGCATCCTTACTCCTCAATACTTTGGAGAGGTCCCTGACAACAGACTTTCCCAATGCAATATGTCTTCTTTTTATTTCTTGACTGCTGATACCAAGGGTATTTGTGGATCCAAGTAAAATGAAAATCATTGACAATTTCAACCTTTTCACTATCGTTATGTTGCCTACCAGCAACAACTATATAGGATGCAAGTATTTCCAGATATTTGTATTTAGTATGGGATGGTGATTTCAATCTGGCTTCTTCCCTGCAAGAAATCTAGCAATATGGCATGAGAAGAATTCTGGAATCAGAGGATGTGATTTGTAGGTCCCTGGGAAGACCGCACTGAGGTGACGTGGAGCCTAGCATTGAAAGGGAGTAGGGTTTTTTTTCCTGGCAGAGGAGAGCCTTTAAGTTGTAGGGAAGAGTATGAGAAAATTCCAAAATAAGAGAACCCATGGTGCGTCTTGGAAATAGTAGTTTGTTTCACCCAGAGTCAAGAATGCAAGAGGGGGAAGAAATAGGCTGAAGACTAAGAGAGGTACTGGGGATGGGTTGTGGACAGCTGCAGGAGAAATGAGCAGGGGGATATGGTCGTCAGACCTCCCTTGGGAAAGACCACACCCCGGAGGGGATCAGGGGGGCAGGAAAAGAGATTGTTGAGGAGAGAGACCTGAGGAAAGGGGACCAGTTAGGAAGCCATTGCAGTAACTAAGGTAACAAAGATGGTGCGAAGCCATAGTTTCAAGAGTCATTTTCAAAGAATGTGAAACGTGGTAGGTGCTTGCTATGTACAGATCACTGGGAAGTGTAAACAGTTTGCTTTCAGCTGCAAGTTGGAAGGTTGGGGGTTCAGATCTACCCAGCAATAGCATGGCAGAAAGGCCCTGTGATCTACTTCATAAAGATTACAGCCAAGAGTGGAATGCACTTGGGGCGGTGGGAGGGGTGCGGGAGGGATTATGTACCAGGGAAGGAGTGTTTCTTTTACTTTTGAAAGAGAGGAGTGAACTGGGGGGTGGGGGGGGAGGGATGGGCAGGGAGAGAAGTGCAGCAATGAATGAATGGAAATCCAAAATATCTGTAAACGCTCATTAAAATTATTTTTAAAAAACCCAAACAGGAACACCTTAGTCTTTAGACTGACATCATTGCTCTATTAAACATGATCATTGTTCATCATTGGTCCTCCCAGGACCCAGCAGGGAAGAAGGAAGGAAAGAACTCTTACTCAGGGTCCACCAGGAGTTTCCACTCAGACTCTCTGAATCCTTACAATTTGTTCAAGATCGACAGTACTATTCTCATGTATGGGTTAATGTACATGCACCAGGAAGAGGTAAGCTAATTCCCCAAGTGAAACACTTTGTGAACAGCTAAGCTAATATTCTTGTTGCCCTAGGAAAAGGAGCTGCTTCCAAGAGCCGAATGAAGGACTCAGCGCTGTTATTAGTTGCTATCAAGCTGGCACTGACACTTGACAAACCTTAGCTCTAACAACGTAACAAGTGCCTATTTCTGAACTGTCTCCATGATCTTTGATATGTTGTAATCCATTGTTACAGCTACTGTACCTCATCTTACCAAGGATTTCCCTCATGTTTTCTGGCCCTCAGCATCACCAAACATGATGTCTTTTTCTAAAGACTAGCTTTTCCTGATGACGTGTCCAACATAAGCAAAATGAAGGTATACCCTCCCCTGAGTATTCAGTTAGATTTCTTCTAAGACTGATGGGTTCATTCTGTTGGCCGTATTCAATATGCTTCTCTAACATTGCAGCTGAAATGCATCAAGTCTTCTGTCTTCCTGTTTCATACCTTTCATAAGCACATGAGGTGATTGGAAAAAAGAAAATCCTGGCTTGGGTCAGGCTCGCCTTAGTCATCAAAGTGACAGCTTTGGTTTTTAAAACTTGGCAGAGAACTTTTGCATCCGCTTTACCCCATGCCAGGTGTCATTTGATTTCTTGACTGCTGCTTCCTCAAACATTGCCAAAGTCAGGACACTGAGAACTTGGTCCTGGGTGAGCCTAATAAGGTCCTCCTGAAAAGCCGTGAGAATTGGTTATAGTAACTGAGAAGCTCACAAATAGAGGACAAAGAGTAAAAGCAATTTCTCCAAGCCACTCACCACACCTCCACCGCTCATCCCAGCGGCCCCGGAGTGACCTGTGTCATGCCGGGAGGTGCCAGGCCTTGCTGGGTCATGCCAGGTCGGGCCGGGCCAGGCTGGGTTACGCCTCTCTGCTCTCCTCAGATCCAGGCTCCTCACCCTGACTCTTCGGATTGCCTCATCTTGTCGTCACTCTTTCTGCCGAGTTCTGCCATTTCAACCCCCTTAATTTAATAGGTTTGTCTCATTATTTTGATTAATCATATTAACTCATGTTAATTAAGAGATAGACTTAAGCAATGACAGAGGTTAATGGAATCAGCCCGTGTTCTTTTCTGGCTTTTGTTGGGGACACAGACAGGCACGGGGAGGAACAAGAGGGAGGAATGGGAAATGGAGCATCGGCAGGAGAAACCCAGGAAAACCCAGGAGTTGGCAGAGAATGAGGGTGAGAGAGGGAGTATCAGGAGGAAGATCAGTTACCAATCAGAGCTCCCTCCTAATTGAATGTCTGATTTTATTAATGATGGAATTCATAAAGGTCCTTAAGAAAAGAAAAGAATTTAGTCAGTTCAGCAGTTAAGTGTGAAAATTAATGCTGAGGATATAAATTAAAATGGCCATTTTATTTTTCTTTCTTTTTGGTGTAAAGGGTGAGATTGGGCCCCTCACCTCTAAGGACTTTTTTATCTCTGTGCTCGTTTTATTCCATCCTGAAGGGGAAGACCAGTGGATCAGGGCCTCTGCCTACATGGCTATGTACAAATCTCACATCTATGCCATTCCAGAAGAGCCCTGGTGGCGCAGTGGTGAGAAACTTGGCTGCTATGGGCTGGTAGTCTAAATCCACCCAGTGACTTGTTGGGAAGAAGATCTGGTGCTCTGGTCCCTTAACAGTTACAGTCAGTAATATAGGAGCTGTGACATGCTGGTGGTGGCCCTTTTAGAAAAGATGTTGAACTGGAGAAAACAGAAGGGTGTAGTGATGGAGGTAGGGGTGTGGTTCTCAGGACGCTGAGGTTTCCCGAGAGGCTTAGCCCCAGCCTATAGTGCTCCTGTCACTGCCACTGGAGCCTCGTCCCATCTTTCAGTTGTTTTGGGCTTGGGAGGCTTGGCTGGTCTGAAACTCTTTTACCTGTTAGCTGATGCTTTTGTTTAAAATTTTTATTCCTGTTGCAATGTAGACGTTTGTTCTATTATTTCTAGGTAATAGGAAGGAAAGTGTGATGTGCCTGGCATTTGTTGGGGTCATGAGAAAGGCAAATACAACTGATGTGGAAATTTTAGAAATTATTTTTCTTTTACATTAGTTTGCATGCAAAACATGTATACACTGTGTTTCAATTATATACCTCGTGTCTCACACATTCCTGTATTCACATTGTGTTTCATATGATCCATACATTGTGTTTTATAACATTAATCACCTCTGATCCATGCCCACCATTACCTCACCTTTTCAGGTCCCCACTGGATCTTTCCTAATTCCTTCACCCCCCTCTCTGCCCATCAAACTCTGTGACCTCGTAATTACTCCCCTTACCACCCTCAGTCTCTCTCCTCCCCTTCCCACTTGGAGCTTTTGTACACATCATACTAGTAATCCTGCTATTTTTCACACTAATGGTCTCATGTAGTATTTGTACTTATGTGACTGAGTAAGTTCACTCAGCATAATGCTCTCCAGCCTTTCCCATATTATACAATACTTTTCAAAATCATTGCTTGTGAGTGCTGCATAATATTCCATTGCATGAATGTACCACAATTTCTCAATCCATTTGTTTGTTGATGGGCATTTGGGCTGTTTGAATTTTCCTGCTATTGTGAATAATGCTGCTATGAATGTTGGTATACAAGTCTCTGTTTGTGCCTCAGTTCTGTTTTCCTTGGGGTATATTCCTAACTGGGTCATATGGGATTTCTATGTTCAGCTTTTTGAGGAAATGCCAAACTGCCAATAAGAGAGCTGTAAATCAACACCACAATGAGATACCATCTCACCTTAGTAGCAATGGCAAAGCTTAACAGGAGAGCAAGCAGTAATTGTTGGAGAGGATGTGGAAAGATTGGAACTCTCAAGCACTGTTACAGTGATAAGTGGTACAACCACTCTAGGAGTGAAGACTTGATTCAAGTTTGCCTGGGGCAGCCCTGACCCCATGGTTGTCTGGGCACCTAGTTCCCAGATGTAAAAGCCCTTTCCCAAATAATTGCAGGGTACCTACCCAGAATGCTTTTTCCTCAGGGCAGGGCGTAAATGTGAGCAAGAGTTGAGAGAACTCACTAGCTTCAGAGCAGCCATTCAAGTGTAAATGAACTGTTCGTAGCTATAACTAATTTTTGCTAAGCTGACCTTCTGCAGGTCCCATTGCATATATGAAGTGACAGGGTCTGTTTTAGGACTTTTACCACTTTCCCCCTGCTACACCAGTGGCAGGCATCACTAATAGATCACAGCACACTATTCTCTTAAGCCTGTGAGGGGTATCACAACCCAGCACTTCAACTGTTCAGAATTGGCCCTTCAGGATTCACTTATTCCTTTGGTAAATGGACCATGTTGTGAACGCCAAGGGGAGCTCTGGTGGTATAGTCCCCTAGGGAGTTTAGTAAACCCAAAGGTGACACCTTTATCCCAGTTTGAATCCACTCGCAGATCTGTTGGGGAAAGATAGGCAATCTCCTGTGCAATTTACAGCTTAGGAAACCCACTGTTGTTGTGTGTCATTGAGTCAGAACCAACCCATAACTGGCAGGTTTTCAGAGGCAGTTAATCACACGGGAGGAGACTGTCCATCCTTCTCCCATGGAGCAGCTGGTAGACTCAAACGCCGTGCCTTCAGGATTGCACTGCAGTTTCTTGCCACAAGGCCACCAGAGCTCCCTGAAAACCCAATTATGAGCAAGTTCCAATTGAATGACAATGACTGACTTTGACCTGTGTGTGTCAGGCTTGGTGCCAGGCACTACAATAGTGACACATAGAGAGTTCCAATGGTCTAAAAAAAAAAATCTTTTTTGCCATCCTTGACTTAATTAGAAGACCTCTAACCTGAAATCAGGAATCCCATCACTTATACTGTATACGCAGCTGATCTGAGTTTCTTTGCCTGTGGAACAGAACATTGAACTATATTATCTATATGGAGGGGGTTTTTTCCCCCATTTTTAATCTCACAACTCGGCATCCTAAAAGCAGACTGACATTTATTGACCAATACTCAAATCTCAGAGATCACAGTTCCAGGCAGTTAGCAGTTGTTTGGGTAGGAGAGACATCTGGGAGGAGCAGAGGGCCTGGCAAGACCTGCAATCACATGCAGACACGATGGTGCCTTCAACACCCATGGATAAGCCTTATCCGGAGCCAGCAGGCCGTCTCTCCATCTACGTTCAGAGAATGAGGAACATGGCCACGAGGAAACTCCATAAACAAGGGGCAACTGGGAATCAATTCAGTCTTGATTTCAACAACATCAGGTGGACAAGTAGATCTGGAGAAGTTGACCCAGCAACAGCATATTGAAAAAAGTCTTAGGGGACTGTAGGCAGTTGTCAGCTCAGCATGAAGCTGTTGGCACCTGAACCTGGAATCATAGACACAGTTCCCAGGAAAAAGGCAATGAGGATGCCTTGATATACTGGGCAGTTCTGACTGCTCCTGAGATAGCATCGGCTGCATCCTACATTTTAAAAGAGGAAGGTGTGCTGGGAGCAAATTATCAAGTGTGTACTATGTGCTTGGCTTCCATCATTTAGTTTTATTCCTGACAACTCAGTACTATAGCTAGACTGGTTGTCTCCTTTCTCCTTTCACAGAGGGAGAAGAGCTATTAGGGGAATTTTCAATGTACAATCAATGATTTTTTAATCAAAAATACCTTTTTTAAAAACTTTTTATTGCTATTAGTTTTAATGAAAGTTTATAGAGGCTGAGGATTTCCATTCATTCATTGCTGCACTTTTCTCCCTGCTTCCCCCTCCCTCCCCCCAATTCGCTCTTCTCTTTGAAAAGCAAAAGAAAAATTCTTTCATTGTTATACAATCTCTCCTCCCAAGCCCACTCCACTATGCAGCCTTCATTCTGGAATTGGCAGTCATTTACGGGTGGAGCCAAGCCTAGTGGTTGTGGTGGTTGTTGTTGTGTGCTATCAAATCAACCATGGCTCACAGCATGTGAACAACAGATCTGAATCTTGCCTTATCCTCACCATCTCTGAAAAGTCCAAGCTCACTGTTACAGTCACTCTGTCAATCATCTTACTAAGCTTTTCCTTTCATTCTCTGATTCTTCACCTTTCCAAGCATGACATCTTTGTCCAAGGACTGGCTGGGTCCTCCTGACAGAGACAGAGTTCCATCATCCTTGCCTCTAAAGAACACTCTGATTACACTTCCTCTAAGACAGACTTGTGTGTCCTTGTGTCAGTCCGTGGGATATTCATCACACTACTCCAACAACAGAATTCAAAGTCATCGATTCTTCTTCTGTCATCTTTATTTATTGTCCAACTTTAAGAGTATGGGGAGTAATAAAAAAGACCATGGCTTAGATCAAGCACATCATTTCAGCATTTTAACTGACTTCGTTACTCTTTAGCATTTTGACGAGGTCCTTGACAGCAGATTTTTCCAGTGCAACACATCTTTTGATTTCTTAACTGCTGTTACCATGGGTGTTGATTGTGAATCCTAGTAAAATGAAATTGTTGACAACTTCGCTCTTCTCTGTCTGTCATGATGTTGCCTATTGGTCCAGTGTTAAAGATTTTTGTTTTCTTGATGTTGAAATGCAATCCATACTGAAGTCTTTGATTTCCTATAGCAAGTGTGTTGAGACAGCTTCATTTTCAGCAAACAAGGTTATGTCATCTGAATAATGAAGATTGTCCTTCAATCCTGAGGCCACATTTGTGTTTATGTAGTCCAGTTTCTTGAATTATTTACTCAGCATACAAACTGAATAGGTATGGAGAAAGTACACAGTCTTGATATATGCCTTTCCTAATTTTTAAGTATGCAGTGTTCCCTTGCTCTCTTTGGAAAGCAGATTTTTGGTCTGCGGCTACATTTCACATGAGTATAATTAAGTATTCTGGAATTGTCATTTTTCTCAATGTTAGCCATAATTTGATATAAACTACACAATCAAATGCCTTTGTAGAGTCAACAAAACACAAATAAACATCTTTCTGGTGTATCTGCTTTTTGCCGATATCCATCTGACACCAGCAATGATACCCCTTGTGCCTTGACCTCTTCTGAATATGGCTTGAATTTCTGAGTTACCTGTTGGTGTACTCTAGCTGGTTTTAAAATAATCTTTGGCAATATTTGATTTGCATGTGATACTAATAATATTGTTAGAGATTTTCCACATCTTGTTGAATCACTTTTATTCCATTCCCATTCTCACCTCCTATATAATAAAAACAAAGAAACAAGCTCTAGGCAGGACCTGGGTTTTTCTGACACCAGAGCCCATGGTTTTCCTGTCATGTAATAGTGAATCCACAGCTGTTCCCGTGGGCTTTACAGCTTCTGGAAACCCACCGGAAGGTCAGGCAAGAGTTGGTTCCTGACTGACAACATGTAGCAACACAACACCTGGGAAACAGAAGGATACGCTCTGGTGGCTACTCCACAGAGGGGGCAAGATGGGAGAGTTGTGAGACTTCAGCCTTGTCTTAGAGGAGGAGAAGAAAAATAGTAAAGGGACTGGCGCGCCAGGAAGAAATGGAAATGAACAGTGGTTTAGGGATTAGAATCCAGGTCTGTCTGTTGAGTGGGAGGGAAGAGGGGAGAAGGTTCACTTTATGCAGGGCAGATAACGGTGGAGAGTCCAGATCACAGAACGCTTAACTGCTGGGTGGAAGATGATAGACTTTACCATGTGTGTGACTGAGAGGTTGAATAGAGTTGGAGTGATTTGCAAAGGATTGGGCTTCAGGTGAATGGCATTGGATGTGTCTGTGTTGGCCAGGGCAGGGACAAAGAAGGGTAGCATTTGGTAGAGGATGGAATAAAAGATAAGTAACTTAACTATGACCACAATCCTTGCCCACTTCCCTGCCTTTCCTGCCCAAGCTAGAATCGTTCTTGCTGTGTCAGCTTCTGAGATTTCATTGTTGCTGTGGCTGTGTGCCATTCGGTTGGTTGACCCATAGCTGACCCTCCGACGGGTTTTCAGAGGCAGTTAGTCACATGGGAGGAGACTGCTTATCCTTCTCCTGTGGAGCGGCTGGTGGTCTTGAACGGCGTGCCTTCAGGATTGCAGCACAGCCTCTTGCCACTAGGCCACTAGGCCACTAGAGCTCTGTGGCTTAAAACTCTAGGTATCTGGGAAATGTGATACAAAAAAAAAGAAAAACAAGATAAAAATCAAAACCTCAAAAAAGAAAAATATCTATCAAGGATATGTTTTACAATAAAAAGTTAGGCCAGGGAAAGAAGAGAGATGGAGAGACTGCGAGTTTGGGCTAGGGAGTAGTTGTTTGGGAGTTGAGAAAGGAAAAAAGAGTTCAAAGGGCTTCCTGGGTGTGAGAGGGAAGTTAGTAGCAGGGGAGGAGAAGGTAACATGTTTTACTGTGATGAGAGTGATTTGATTTCTTTCAATATTCTTCCCCTCCTCCCCCCATAAAATGTGTTTATTGATGGGCAGACCCCTGGTGAAAGCCAGCTTGACGAAGGGAATGAGAGACAACAGTGGAATGTGGATGGTTAGCTTTTTCTCATGGAGCTTCCAGGCAGAGGAGGGGAAGGTGGGGCCCAGATGGATGACAGGCAGCCCCCAAGCTGGACATAGGGTGGCCAGGTAGGGGCATGGAGGGACACACACACACACACACACACACACACACACACACACACACACACCCCCTCACATGCACAGGAGACTCAGTATCATGGATTCCAGACCAGTGCGAAGGACTTAGTGCAAATAGTGGGGCGGGGAAGTGGGGTCAGAGCCGAGTCTCCAGCCAAAAGGGAGAGGAGAGGAGAAGAGGGGAGAGGAGGGGAAAACAGATGAAAGGAGGGTGGTGCCACCCTTGGCAGGGTGGCCGTGAGGATGGACTCATGGGTGGGCAGGCTGCTGTCCCCCCAGCTGGTACCCATGGTGGTGGGTGGCGCTCCCATCTTCTTAACCTTCTGGAGCCTTTCCTGAGGGAAGTGTGAAATAGTGGGCCAGGAACACAACCTAACTTTAGAGCCACATGGACTCCAAGTCCCCAGGATCCAGGCCCTGACATGACCTGGGCAGCACCATTTCTCGTCGTGGTGTGGGTTTTTGGGGTCCAGAGAGCAGCAGGAGTGTGTCTGCTCCTTCCAGAAAGTAGAGGAGGCTGGTGGGTGTGGCAGCATGCCCGTGATGCCAGCCAGGCATGTTCTGCCAGGAAGGCCTGACCACACCATCCTTCTCACAGGCATGCCAGACCATGTCATGTCCTTCTCAGCATGTCCACCAGGCCCGCAGTCTGGCCTTCGGTGGAGGCTGGCTCTCGTCCACCCCACTGGAGATCTTGGGCGCCCTGCACTCCCAGCCTAGTGTCACCACAGAGACCACCCAGTGTTCCTACTGCTGCCCGGGCGCTCCCCTCTGTAACACCCCTGCCAGGCTCCCAAGTCCAAGGTGCTTCTTGGTCTACATGCTCTGCTGACCTCCTGCCCAAAGCTTCCCCAAGTTTCCTCTAAGTTCCCCATTACCCTTCTGCTCCCCCATCACCATGCCACCCCCACCCATCCCACCCACCTCCCTTCTCCTGCACCCTCTTTCAATATTCTTAGAAAGAGGTTCCAATTAAGTGTTCAAGCTGCATTTTCAATTAAATTTAGCAGTCTGTGTGGTTTTGTTTGAATTCAACTAAGTAAAGCTGGACCACATGGAGACACACACACACACACACACACACACACGTACGTTACACTGATAAGGGAATGATAACTTTGGGACCATGTAGAATTATGCTTGGGTTATACTGGAGTCAGAAAAGGGATATTGTTATGGTTTTTAAGCACTGCAAGAACTCAGCAGGCCACATGGACTTTAAAAGTGATAAACCCCAAACAACTAAACCCATTGCTATGATTCTAAATCACAGTGATCCTGTGTTATAAGGTATGACAGCTCCATGGAATTCTCTCAGCGGTTATTTTATTAATTATTGATTATTTTTTTTGGAGTGCAAGTTTACAAATCATATTGGTTTTTCCTTAAATAATTCATAGACATTCTGTTTTATAACATTAATTACCACTGTTTAATGCAATTAGGAAGATCTGCTGGCCTAGTGGGTAAGGAGTTGCTCTGCCAACCCAAAGGCATGTGGCTTGAATCCACCAGCTGCTCTGTGGGGTAATAAGGGCATTCTCCTCCTGTGTGATTTACAGTCTCTGAAAACCAGCTGGAGGGTCAGCTCCAAGTCAGTTCTGACTAGAGAACACACAACAATAACAACAACTAATCCTGTATTGAATATTACCTTTCTCTTCACTTATCTATTGATTGTGTTTAGATAAGTGACTTAAAGAACTTTATGAAGTCAGTCACCAGATTTTTCATCCAAAGCTCTGTTGGACAGGTTTGAACTGCCAACCTGTGAGTTAGTAGTAAAACACAAATTATATATTCCACCAAAGTTTGAAGGTGATAAGGAGGGTTGATAAAAATATATTTTTGAAGATGTGACCTTGACTTGGTATTAACTCCTGTGACTCACTGTAGGGGTTTTGCCAGCTGCAACCACTCACCTGCTTAGAATAATGTCACCCATACACGTTGTAAATATAACCTCTCATTCCAGAGGAAGGGGAAGTTACAGCCCTCTGAGGACCCCCTGGCTTCCTAATGTGGTAGAACCGTTTACATTCTGTAATGGCTAGTAAGTCACTGAGCCTGAGGCACCAGACCTGTTCTTAATCAAACATTTTTCTAGGTCAAATGTGATAATGTTGGATAGTGTTTGGTGGAGCTCCCCAATGAAAACAAGCATGGAAGCAGGAGTGGCATCCATTTCCAAAACAACTTGTCTCTGAAATCTTATGAACCTGGAAAAAGGATTAAAGTTATACAAGCATTCAGGTCTTTTGTTCATAGGATCGCTATGAGTCACCTACAACTCAATGGCAAGTAACAACAACAACAACATGGGAAAAATCTTGAATAGTCCAGAAAATATCAAAAGAAGATAGAATACACACAGTCACTGTACCAAGAAGATCTGGATGACACTGAAATATTTCAAGAAGTAGCAGATGATGAAAGGCCAATGATAATGAAGGCAGAAATCCAACCTCCACTGAAGGTATTTGCAAAAAATAAGGCCCTAGGAGTCCATGCTATACCAAGTGACATGTTTCAAATGACAGATGCAGCTCTGGATGTGCTCACCAATCTATGCCAGGAAATTTGGAGAACAGCTCTCTGGTTAACAGAAGTCCTTATTTGTTCCCATTCCCAAGTAAGGTGATCCAACAGAATGTGCAAATTATAAAACAATATCATTAATATCACCTGCAAGCAAAATACTGCCAATGATGATTCAAAAACTACTAGAACAATACATAAACAGAACTTCCAGATGTTAAAGCTGGATTTAGAAGAGGCCATGGCACCAGAGATGTCATAGCTGATGTCAAATGGATCCTGGCTGAAAGCAAACAATACCAGAAAAAGGTCTAATTATGCTTTATTGACTATGAAAAGGCATTTGTGTGGATCATGACAAATTATTGCTAGCATTGGGAAGAACAGGAATTCCAGAATACTTCATTATGCTCATGCAAAACCTATACTGAAACAAAGAGGCTGCCGTGCAAACCGAGCAAGGGAAGACCGCATAGTTTAAAATTAGGAAAGGTTTGTGTCGGGGCTGTATCCTTTCTCCATACTTATTTCATTTGCATGATGAGAAGACTATTCAAAAATTTAGACGTTATGAAGAAGAATGTGGCATCCATCAAGACTGAAGGAAGACTCATCAATAACCTGCATTATGCAGGTGGCACAACCTTGTTTCCTGAGAGATAAGGACTTTAAGTACTTACTGGAGAAGGTCAAAGACTGCAGCCTTCAAGATGGATTGCATCCCAACATCAAGAAAACAAAAATCCTAGCCACTGGAACAATGGACAACATCATGATACGTGGAGAAAAGATTGAAACTGTCAATGACTTCATCTTACTTAGGCCCACAATCAATTCACTTGGTACTAACAACGGTCAGGAGATCAGAAGACATACTGCACTGCAGTTAGAGACTTCTCCAAATTATTAAGGAGCAACGATGCTGGTTTGTGGATTAAGTTATGCTGATTCAGGCTATTATATTTTCAATCACTTTCTATGCTTCTACACACTGGACAGTGAATACGAATGGCAGAAGAATTGATGAACTGTGATGCTGGAGAAGAGTACTGAATATCCCATTTGGACTGCCATAAGAACAAACAGGTATATTGTTGAGAAAATGCAGCCAGAGTATTGGAGGAAAAGATAATGATACTTCATCTCACATACTTTGAGTATGTTTCTAGGAAAGGTGATTCCTTAGAGAATGACATCATGCTCAGGAAGGTGAAAGGGCAGCGAAAGAGATGAAGACTTTTGACCACCTGGGTTGACCTGGTAGCTGCACCAATGGGCTTGAGTGTGTCAGAGATTGTGAGGACGACACGGGATAGGACAGTTTTCAGGTCAGTTGTTCATAGAGTCACTATGAGTTACACTCAACTTGATGGCACCTAACAACAACAAAATTAATAACAACAAATGGTAACTTACTTTGATTTGAATTTTTCTGATGGATAGCTAATGTCACTGATAACTTTCTTATATGTTTATTGAATATATCTTTATTTGAAAGTTTTCAAGTATTCTATTAATTTTTTATTAGACTAAGGGTTATTTCTTAGACTGTAGAATTCTTGATGTATCTGGGATAAATAAAGGGAAGAAATTCTGAAGTAAGAGAAACGAACAGAAGATTTCAAAGGCACCTTGAGAAGTAAAAGTATTATATCAAAATGTGCAAAAGTCTGGAGTTAGAAGACCAAAATGGAAGAATACACTGACCATTTCTCAAGCTGAAAGAATTGAAGAACAAATTCAAGCCTTGAATTGCAATTCTAAAGAATTATATAAGCAAAATATTGAATAATACAGTAAGCATCAAAATAAGATGGAAAAAAATACACAGAATCACTGTACCAAAAAGATTTAGTTGACACTGGACCCCTTTAGAAAGTAGCATATTGTCAAGGACTAATGATAATGAAGAAAACCGTTCAACCTGCATGGAAGACACTGGGGTTGGGGAAGGCCCCAGGAACTCACGGAATATCAATGAATATGTCTCAACAAACAGATATAGCCCTGGGCATTCTCATTAGTCTATGTCAATAGATTTGGAAGGTAGGTACCTGGCCAGCTGACTGGAAAAGATCCATATTTGTTCCCATTTAAAAAAAAAGACAAATATAAAAATCATCAAGCAGTATCATTCATTTATGTTTGCTATTATGTGCCGTCTAGTGGCCTGTGACTCACAGTGACCCTATGTACAACAGATTTGAACCCTGTTCTGTCTTGAGCCAGCCTCAATGTCTCTGACACATAGATTATTTTAAAACGGTGAAATAGTACATCAACAGGGAACTGCCAAAAATTCAACTGGGATTTAGAAGAAGTCATTGTACAAGGGCTATTATTGCTAAAGTCAGATGGACTTTGACTGAAAGCAGAGATCACCAGAAAGATATTTGTGTTTTATTGACTAAGCAAAGGCTTTTGACTGTGTGTGGATCATAAAAAATGATGGTTAATATTGAAAAGAATGGGAATACCAGAAAGCTTAATTGTGCTCAGGCAAAAGCTATATGTGGATCAAGAAGCAATAGTCCAAATGCAACAAGGGAAAATGGCATGTTTTAAAATCAGGGAAGGTGTGTGTCAGGGTTGTATCTTTTCTTCAGATCTATTCAATCTACGTGCTAAGCAAACCATCAAGATGTTGGACTATATAAAGAAAAATTGTGGAGCAGCATTTGGAGAGCACTCATCAACAACCTGTGTTAAGTAGATGACACAACACTGCTTGTAAAAAAAGTAAGGAAAACGTAAAGCAGTTACTGCAGTTGTTCCAAGACAACAGCCTTCAATATGGATTACATCTCAACATCAGGAGAACAAAATTTCTCACCATCGAACCAAGAGACAACATCATGACAGATGGATAAAAGATTGGAGCTGTTATAATTTCATTTTAATTGGGTCCACAATCAACACCCATGGTAGCAGCAGTCAAAAAATCAAAAGACAGGTTGCCTTATGGAAAATCTGCTGTCAAAAACCTCTTT
>NW_006399787.1:8135625-8142011 GCF_000299155.1 Elephantulus edwardii
AAGATGTATCATGGGGGTGTTGCAACCTAGAAGACACAAATTTGACCAAAAACCTCTTTAAAGTGCTAAAGAGCAACAACATCAGTTTAAAGACTAAAGTGTGCCTGATCCAAATTATTGTGTTTTCAATTGCTTTCTAAGCATCTGAAAGTTGGACAATGACTAAGGAAGACTACAGACAAATCTCTGCCTTCGAATTGCAGGGTTGTAGAATAATTTTGAATATCCGTGGACTGTCAAAAGAACATGTCAGTCTGTCCTGGAGGAAGTGCAGTTATGCTGTTCCTTAGAGACAAGAGTGGTAACACTTAGTCTCATATACTTAGAGCATGTTGCTAGGTGGGTTCAGTCCTTGGAAAAGACATCATGGTGGGAAAGATGTAAGGCCAGAGAAAGAGTGGAGAATTCTCGATAAGAGGGATTGATAGAGTAACTGTGACAATAGACTTGAACATGTTGGAGACTATGATTATAGCACAGAAAATGGGACGGTCTGACCTGTTGCTTATAAGATTGCTGTGTTTCATAGTCCACTTGACGGCACATAACAATAACAATCTTAACATCTTGCAGTGACTGGATAAACGAATTACTCAGGTCATCTAATGGCACTGATTTCTGTTCTTTTTGTAGGAATCCCTAAACACACAGAAACATCTTCTGTTCTCCCTGCAATACTGAGACCATTAATTTCAAGGCTGGAAACCTTGATGTGGAGAACATTGTAAAAATGAAAGGACAGAGGATAAACCAGAAATAAGATATGGAGAGTGTTGGGCAGACACCTGACAATGACTCTGCAGTTCTGCACACAGCTGAGCTTGAACATTTGGGTGATGTAAGCCAGTAAGTTTCCTTTTGAACTGGAGCCAGGTTGAGTTGGGTTTCAACAGTCTGCAGCTGAAAGAATCCTGATTCACCAATCATGAAGGAAGAGCCATAGTGAGTACCTTTAAAGTCACACAAGGTTCAAGGAGGGAATCCTTGAGTGGTACATGATATAACTAATAATCATGATATAACTAACTTGGTCCCACATTCTTTGTAGGGTATGATGTTAAGAGACGCCAGTCCTTGGGAAAAGACTCATGCTTGGAAAGGTGAAAGGTCAACGAAAGAGAGGAAGTCCTTCAACAATATGGATTGATACAGTGACTCTAACAATGGGCTCAAAAATAGCAGAGATGATGAAGATGGCACGGGATATGGCAGGGTTCAGGTCCATTGTCCACAGGACTTGACTTATGAGTTGTAAGTCAACTAACTGGATGGTATCAAACAACAACTATTAACCAAAAGGTTGATGGTTTGAACCCACAGAAAAAACACGTCAGAAGATAGGTCGGACAGTCTACTTTTGAAAATTCACAGCTTTGGAAATGCTTGAATTCACCTGATGGCAACCACCACCACCAACAGGGTTTTAAAGACATGGGATGCTCATCTTCTGACACTATATCAGAGAATATTCCACTACTATCGGTAAGATTTTCACTGGTTGATTTTTTAAATATATATATGGATATGGATATGGATATGGATATACCATCTAGTCCTTCTTACTAATCTGTCTTAGTCTGGGAGCTCTGGTGAAACCTGCTCACCATATGTGACCTTGATGTCATTTGAAACCCTGGAGGCATAGCTTCCAACATTACTGTAGCATATAAGCCACTAAAATATGACAAATTCATAGATGAGTGGTAGAAACAAGGCATTGTAAAGGTTTTCCATAACACTTTACACTTAGTTTATAAATTTTATTATTCTATTTTTAAGTCAGTTAAAAAAATCGTATTATTCCCATTTTAGCAAAAGGCCTAAAATTAAGTTCTACTTTGTCCCAATTGCAAACTTAGTTAATTGCTTTCACAAATTTTAAACTGAATTTATAAACATAGTATGTTCATTTCTTTCTTATGTACTTCAGTTTTCCTAACTTAAAAGTTCTGGTATCATACATTGTAAAGACTGATTATTCAAATGTACTTTTAAATTGGATTGTGGAAGTTGACACTTCCAAAGGCAAAATCCTTAACTTTGTAAGACTAGTGTTGTTAACTGTCATCAAGTGAACTATAAAGCTTATAGAGACCTTGTAAATAATGCATCCACCCTGACCGTCTCTGAAATACTCAAGCCCCACCGTTATAGACACTGTATCAATCCACCTTGTTGAAGAGCTTTTCTTCCTTTTCTGACCCTCCACTTTTCCATGCACAATGTCCTTTTCCAAGGACTGGCCCCTCGTAACAACATGCCCAAAATACGTGAGATGAAGTTTCACTGTCCTTGTCACCACGGAGTACCCTGACTGAACCTTTTTAAAAACATACCTGTTCATTCTTTTTGAAGTCCATCAGACATCCATCACTCTTCTCCAATTCAAAGGCATATATTGTTCTTCTATCATCCTTATTCATTGTCCATCATTTAGTGGCATAGCAAGTAATTGAAAAGATTATGGTTTGGATCAGGTGCCCCTTAGTCTTCAAACTGACCTTGTTACTTTTTAGCACTTTGGAGAGGGCCCTGACAGCAGACTTTCCTAATGCAATATGTCCTTTAATTTCCTGGCTGCTGGGGCCAAGGGTGTTGATTGTAGATCCAGGCAAGATGAACTCGTTGACAATTTCTACTCCCTGTCCGTCTATCATGATGTTGACTATTGGTCCAGTGGAGAGGACTTCTGTTTTCTTTTTTATTTAGGACTTCTATTTTCTTGATGTTGAGTTGAAGGCTGTCATCCTTGATCCTCTGCAGCAGTGCCTCATTTCTCACTTTCAGCAAGCAAGGTTGTGACATCTGCTAACACAAGATTTTGATGCGTAAAAAAAAATTTTTTTTTAAAGTTGATGTGTCTTGCTGCTTTAATTATTTGTATCAACAACAACAACAACAACTTAACCATCAGTCTTTCTGGGTTTGAGTGATATGTGTCCCCTTAGGAGACAATGAGATTCAGTTAACTGAAGTTACTGACAACTGATATCAGGCAAGGTTCTACCTAGATTCTGGTCCATGCCCCTTTTGGGATGTACTAAACCTTATTTCTAGGGTTTTAGAAAGTTGCCAGATTTGGGCTAACAGCACAACTTGCTATAGATTATGCCACCAGAACTTCTTGAGAGTTTTTGAAAAAAATAAAAGGGGTGGTCATAAAGTCTACTAACCACATTACAAATTTCCAGAGAACTCGGTGACTCCACATTGAGGGCCCAAGATTGCATTTTCTTCCCCTATACACTGCATAGTTCAAAATTAGGAAAGGAGTGCATCAGCGATGTATCCTGTCTCCATACCTTTTCAATCTATATGTAGAACAGAACATTCGGAATGCTGGGCTTTATGAGGAAGAATGTGGCATCAGGATTGAAGGAAGACTCATCAACAACCTACATTATGCTGATGATACAACTTTGATTGCTGAAACTGAGGCAGACCTGAAGAGCCTGCTGCAAAAGGTTAAGGACTGCAGTCTTCAATATGGATTGAAGCTCAACATCAAGAAGACAAAGATTCTCGCCACTGGGTCAATTGGCAGTGCCATTACAGATGGAGAAGAGATTGTAGTTGTTAATAGTTGCAGCTTGCTCAGCTCTACAATCAACACTCTTGGCACCAGCAGTTAAGAAATCAAAAGATGAATTGCATTAGGTAAATGTGCTGTCAGGGACCTCTCCAAAGTACTGAGAAGCAATTATATTAGTTAGAGACTAAGGTGCACCTGGTCCAGTCCATGATCTTTGCCATTACTTGCTATGCATCAGAGAGCTGGACAATGAATAAGGATGACAGAAGAATTGATGCCTTTGAGTTGTGGTGTTGGAGAAGAGTCTTGAGCTGACAAGAAAACAAATAGGTCTGTTTTGGAGAGAGTAAAACTAAGTTTCTCCTTGGAGGCTAGGATTTTGAAGCTCAATTTTATACATTTTGGGCATATGGCCAGGAGGGACTGATCCTTGGAAAAGGACATCTGTCTTCTTCACGGCTGACTCAGTGGTCAAAGGAAATTTGATGATAGCATAGTGGTCAAGCTTGTTTCTCCTGGGCGCCCTCTTGAGGGTATTTGGGCTGCCTTCAGAGTCTCAACATCTTAGGACACTGGAAAGTGCGTGATGTGTGTACTTTATTATTATTATTATTATTATTATTATTTTGTGGCTGTGGATACCCTGCAGGACTGCTTCCCTGGTCTTTAATGCCTTTGCTTTAGCTTCAGTTTTAGAAGGGGCAGGGACTTCCTTCTTTGCTTTTGGCACCATCTTAGAAGAAAGACTCCTCAAATCTTCTTAAGACCAAATAATAATTTTTCTTAATTAGTAAAGAATGATGGCCTTGAATATTGAATGCTTTTAAGATATATGTGGGATGAAATTGAGAACAGCAACTTGAAAGATTATATAGAAATCTGAAAGAGGTATAAGTTCATCTTAATGAGGGAGGAACAACTCAGAACAGGAAAATAAGAATGGTCATAAAGCTTAAAGAATATAATCAATGCCACTGAACTATATGTATAAAAACTATCAGCATATGTTCTGCTGTGTATATTTTCAACCACAAAAGAAAAGAACAATATTGGGTTTCATTTGCAATATTTTTGGATATTTGGGGTTTGTCTGCCTTGCACTTACATTAAAACCCCAAAAGAACCCAATTGCCATTGAGTTGATTACAACTCATGGTGATCCTATGTGATATAGAAAAGAATTGCCATATGATTTTTCTGGACTGTAATGTTTATAGACGGGAGCTCTGATGGCTAAGTGGGTAAGGAGTTGCCCTGGCAAGTCAAAGGCACGAGGTTTGAATCCACCAGTTGCTCTTAGAAGAAAGATGGGCAATCTTCTGCCATGCTATTTATCTCTGAGATCCTTCTGGAGGGTCAGACATAAGTCAGTTCTGACTCCGTAGCAATGCCTTTGAATCTTTACAGAAGCAAATCACCAGGTCTTTATTTTATTATGATATTACTGAATGAATTCAAACCACCATTTTTTAAAACTTTGTTTATTATTTTATTATAGTTTGGATACAAGTTTACAGGGCAAATTCATTTTCCATGAAACAATTTATGCACATTTTCTTTTGTGGCATTGGTTGTAAGCCTCTCGATGTAACAGCACTCTGCCTGTGTCCTCTCTGGATATGCCATTTCCATTCACCCATCTTTCCTGTACCTTCTTGTCTTCTAAATGAACCACCAACTTTTTAATTGACAGGCAAGGACAAACCATTTGTGCCATCTGGGGACAATTATATGAGGCCAATTTACTGACAAAGGTAAAGAAACTGAGACACAGAAAGCTTACATAAACTTCCCTCAGTCACATTAAGGGAGCTTAAGTGGCTAGTGGCAAGGAATTGTGCTACCAGTGAGAAGGTACATGGTTCAAATCCACCAGCTGCTCAGCAGGAGAAAGATGAGCAATCTCCTCCCATGAAATATTGCCTCAAAAACCCAGTGGAGGGTCAGCTATAGGTCGGTTCCAACTCGATGGTATACAGCAACAACAACAAGGTCACGTCAGAGCTCTGGTGGCTTAGTATAAGGAATTATGCTACCATCTCAGAGGTATGTGGTTTGAATCCATCAGTTGCTTCATGGGAGAAAGATGGGCAATCTCTTTCCTCACTAACGGAGACCTGAGAATTCATTGCTGGGGGAGGGGAAATCATTACTGTGTCAATCAATCAATCAGTCAGTAAGTATTTAGTGAGCTTGTTCTATGAGCCATTATCCTGGTTTAGCAGCAAACACAGTCTAGAAGAAACTGTTCTCAGCTGTCAGGCCTTTCTTCCAAAAGTTTCAAATAAGATCATGATGAATAAGGATAAGGAGAATGGGTGTGAAAAGCAAAACACAGAGAAGACTGTCAAATGGTGAGTCTTTTTAAAATTTTATTTGTATTTTATACTGGTTTGCTTACAAAGTTTGTAAAATTTGTGTTCCTCACCAGAACTGACACCCAAGCAGATATATGCACACCCATGTTTATTGCTGCTTTGTTCACAATAGCAAAGAGTTGGAAACAACCCAAGTGCCCTTCAACAAACGGATAGAGAAACTGTGGTATATTCACTCAATGGAATATTATGCTGCATTGAAAAACAAGGAACTCATGAAATATACAAAATGGGTGACCATGAAGGACATTATGCTGAGTGAAATATCTCAGAAAAGGACAAATACTGCATAGTGTCACTGTTGTAAAACAGGATTGACATCAGGGTTGAGGGGAAACAAAGAAAAGAGGGGATAAATAATGTACACTTCATTGAAACAGATGAGGGAGAGAACTGTTTAAAAGGAATATATAACCAGATGCTCTGCTGGAGAAAGAGGGTGCAATCTCCTCCTGTACCAGTCGGATCTGATTTGA
>NW_006399787.1:8142121-8164119 GCF_000299155.1 Elephantulus edwardii
ATAGTTGTTGTTAAGAGTGCCATCAAGTTGTAGACAACTCATAGCAACCCTATGAACGAAAGACCTGAACATTTGCATAACTTTCATCATTTCTCCAGGTTCATAGAGTGTCCAGCGGCAAGCTATTTCAGAAGTGGATGCCACTCCTGCTTGCAAGCTTGTTTCACCAAACACTGTCCACCATGGGTAACCATTAACGCATTTGGCACATCAGTGTCACAGTGTTCAGCATCACAGCAACTACAAGTTACCTCTGTACAGAAAATGGACAGACCAGTGCTATACCACTTAGAAGAATGTGTGACCAAAAACAATTAAAACTAGCAGATTAAAATCACACACCTTTGGCATATATGTGTGTGTGTGTGTGTATACACACACACACACACACACACACACACACATTAACTGTACTCCTTTCCTCTCAAATGTGACTCTTTGACCTAAAAAAAACACCTGAAAAATCTTGTCAGTTTCTTGCACCATGATGGCTTGTGTGTTGCTGTGATGTGGGCAGCTCTCTCACTGGTATGTCAGATACCAGCAAGGCCAATCATGGTGGACAGGCTTCAGCGGAGCTTCCAGATTAAGACAGACTGAGAATGGTGACCAATGGCGGAAGTAAATGGTCAGTGAAAAATCTTCTTAAAAGCCGTGGACGTTGTCTGATATAGCACTGGAAGATGAACTCCTTAGGTTAGAAGGCACTCAAGATAGCACAGGGGAAGGGCTGACCCCTCAGGGGAGAGCCAACTTGCATGATGTGAATGGAGCCAAACTTTTGGGGTCTTTTTTTGCTGCTGGTTGGCGTGACTCAAAATGAGGGGAAACAGCTACAAGCATTCATCCTCCCCAAAGTTCCTAAGGAACTTAAAATCTTAAAACCTTCAGGTTTTAAGACCTCATTCTTCAGATAGATAAACACATATACAGCACGCATGTGTATTCAAAAGGCTTCTCCATGGAAAAATAAGCGGGTGAGCAACATCAAGAGAGCTTATCAGCAGAGGGGATCTGAGTATCATACCAGAGAATCCCAACCACTGACTTGAAACAGATAAGGGGGAAGAGAAGTAATGATAAAATAGAAAACACTGCTACTAATTTCCTCTATATAAAGCTGGGTCTACAGCACTCTCAGAGGTGCAGTTATTTGGTTTTATGCACAACACCCCCACCCCACGCCGTCCTTGCGTGGACCTGGTGTTGTATGTGGTGTCCTTGGACCCTAGCGTGCCCAAGGCCGGCCCCAGCCGGCACACAGCTTACTGTCGACGAGGGTAGCATTTGCGATCTCCTGGTCCATCCATATGCATGTGTGTCTATATCCCAGCTACGGCTGGCATCATTCATTTCCAAAACCAGCATGCATTCATTTTCATAACTTTTTGTTCCATTACAATATTAATGGGACTATCAATGGGAAAGGACAAGAGAAGCATTTTTAATGTTTATCTGACAGTTGCAAATTTCACTTGAGGTTGTTTACTGGGATCTGATTGTTGGCAGAGAGGAGCAGGCGAGGCGGCAAGATTAATGGGATCATGGGGAGAGGAGATGTATTTATGGGCCTTCTGAACACCATCTAAGAGTAATAAAAAGTCCTGCCTCACCCTTCCCCGAGTGAGACTTAAGAAGTTTTAAACGCTGAGAAATGAGGGATTGTTTTAATTAACTTCCATCTAATCCAGGTGGCCTGCTCAAAGTGAATCATGTTGCATTTATGTCTTAGTCTATTAAAAATCAGACGGCCCTCTCCCATCCCCCACCCCTCAGCTCTCTGTCTCCTCTCCTGCCCACCTCCTGGCTCCTCCACCCTCCGGCCCTGGATTGCTGTCACTCGGCCTTGCTATATTTTCCCCTTCTTTTTGAAACTTCTGTGCAATCTCAAGGAGACAGAAGGCCTGGAGGGAGGGGAGGAGGCGAGGAGGGTTGGAGAAAGGAAGCTGTGCTCTTGGCCCTTGGAATGGAGAGAGGGGCTGGGAGCCTTCCACTGGGAGGTTTCCTTGCTCCTGGCGGTGAAACAACGTGATAGTGGGCCTGGAGGCCTCCTGAGAACTTGATGGGAAAGACACCTTTGAGAAATGGAGGGACTGAGATGCATGGGAGGAGACATCAGCCAGCCCCTCCAAGAAATGATTGGCCAGGACGGTGGGATGAAACCCCTGTGGTGGACAAGCTCCAGGGCCACTGGCTTCTTCTGCTTCCTTTTTCTGGGGCTCTCAGTAAGACTGCCATTTAACGTAGAGGAAAGCAGAGCTAAATTTGAATGTTAAATAATAAGTTGTTTTTGTTATTTCTTGGGGCCCTCAAGTTGACTGTGACTCATAACGACCCTATGAACAGCAGATTGAAACCTTGCCCTATGCCATGCCGTCCTCATAATCTCTGAGATGCTCAAGCCCACTGTTATAACCACTATGTCAATCCATTTTGCCGAGAGTCTTCCTCCTTTTCTCTGACCCTCCACCTTTCCCAGGATGAAATCTTTTCCCAAGGACTGGCCTCTTGCAAATATGTCTAAAGTGTGTAAGATGACCTTTGCCTCTCAGAACATTGGCTCTACTTCCTCCAACATAGACCCATTTGTTCTTCTGGCAGCCCTTTCAGTACTCTTCTCCAACATCACTGTTCATAGGCATCGATTCTCCTGTCATCCTTATTTATTGTCCAACTTTCAGATGCATAGGAAGCAATTGAATATCACGGGATTGAATCAGGCACACCTTAGTCTTTAAATTGACATCTTTGCTCCTTGAAACTTTGAAGAAAACCTTTATAGCAGATTTTCACCAATACAACACATCCTTTGCTTTCTGAACTGCTATTAGCATGAGTGTTGGTTGTGGATCCAAGTAAAAGGAAATCTTTGACAATTTCATCTTTTCTCCATCTACCATGATGTTACCTATTGGTCCAGAGGTGAGGATTTTTGTTTTCTTGATGTTGAGAAGTAATCCTATTGAAGGCTATAGTTTTCGGCAGGATATGCTTTTTGTATTTTTAAAATCTTCCATCTGTCTGTCAGTTTGTGATATGGTAGAGGCTTGCGTGTTGCTGAGATGCTGGGAGCTCTGCCACCCTTGTGTCAAATACCATCATTGTCATGGTCACTCATGGTAGACAGGTTTTGACTGAATTTCCAGCCTAACTCAGAGTAGGAAGAAATGCCTGGAGACCTACTTCTGAGAACTTTCCAATAAAAACCTTACATGTCACACTAGAACACTGTCCAACTCACTTGCCTTGGGTCAATCACGGGAGGAGAACACCAGGTTCAATTAAGTTTAGGGCTCAGGAAACCCTGGGCAAAGGAGACCCTCGGTGAGATGGATTGGCACAATAGTCTCAATGATGTTCTGCTGGTGATTGTTAGAACGACACAGGACTTGTTGTATGTAAGGTCACCATGACCAATGTTAACTCAGTGACGGCTAACAACAGACTAGATTTCACATACTGAAAAATTACATCTTGTTTATCTGAAAGTCAAGTTTAACTATAGTTTTATTTGTTTTAACTCTGACGACCCTATCGGAGAGAGGATCCCCCATTCAGTGCAGTTACTACAATCCCACATGCTGGCATTGCAGATCTGGACTTCCTAAGTTATTTCTTTGACCTTTTCATCTATAAAATGAGAAGGAAAGTACTCCTAGGAGTCTCAATAAATGCAATTGAGCCTGTCAAACAGTGCGAGCAGGGCTGGCTAGAACCAGATAGCAACTATTTTGGACTTTGCAGGCCAGATGGTCAGTATCACAGATACCCAAATCTGCCCCTGCAGTGCGGACACAACCATAGTCATTCTGTAAACCAATGAGTATGGCTGAGTTCCAACCAAACTCGAGTTATAAAATACAGACAGTGGGCTGCCTTTGAACTGAAGCTGACTGACCTCTGATAGAGCATCTGCTGTAAGTGCTTCTTAAGTGCTAACTGTTACTATTACATAATCCTTAGTCTCTTGGCCAGGATTACTGCATAGTGTGAATTAGGTATCACCAAAGGACTCTATTTGACCCTCAGAATGTCTCTCCCATTTCTTTGCTGATATTGGAAATTCCACAGCAGAGATTTAGTTTTTGGGTTTAAGTAGCTCTGGAAGAAGTCACCCCTTCACTTTACCCTGGAGGACCATTGTGTACTGTCAAGTGGGAACGCACCCATAGCTGACCCACCCAGTGGGTTTTCAGAGGCAATTAATTGCATAGGATGAAACTGCTAAATCCTTCCCCCATGGAGTAGCTGGTGGATTCAGATGGTATTCATTTGGGACTGCAGCACAACTTCTTATGAGTAGGCCATCAGAGCTCCCTGTAGTGTTGTCGTTAGTTGTTGTGTGCTGTGAAGTAGCTTGTGACTCATAGTGACCCTATGTACAATAGCTCTGAACCCTGCTCTGCCTTAAGCCAATCTTACTGTCTCTGACACACCTATGCCTATTACCCCAGTCCCTGAGTCAATCCATCTGAACCAGGGTCTTCCTCTCTTGTGCCATCCCTCAACTCTTCCACGCATTATGTCCCTCTTCAAGGACTGGTCCCTCCTTGCAACATGCCCAAAGTATGTCAGACAGAGCTTCAGAGTCCTTGCCTAAAAAAGCAGCCTAGTTGCACCCTCTCTGGGACAAACCTGTTTATTCTCCCAGCAGTCCATGGAATAATCAGTACTTTTCTCCAGCACCACAACTGAAAGACATCAATTCTTTTATCATGTTTAGTCATTGTTTAGATTTCTGATGCCTACAAGGTTTTGCAAAGACCATGGCCTGACTCAGGCACACCTTAGTCTCCAGACTGACATCATTGCTCTTCAATACTCTGGAGATGTCCCTGACAGCAGATTTTCTCAATGCAATTCATCTTTTAATTTCTTGGCTGTGAGTACCAAGAGTGGACCCAAGCACACGTAAGCTGTTAATAATCTCAATCTCTTCACCATTTATGATGATGCTGCCAATCAACCCAGTGGTAAGAATCTTTGTTTTCTTTGTACTGAGCTTCAATTCGTATTGAAGGCTGTAATCCTTGACCTTCTGCAGCAAATTTCTCAAGTCCTGCTCAATTTTGGCAAGAATAATTGTGTCATCTGCATAACGCATGTTGTTGATGAATCTTCCTCCAGTCCTGAGGCCACATTTCTCCTCATTGAGCCCAGCCTCCTGTATGATCTGTTCCACATACAGATTGAAAAGGTATGGTGATAGGATGCATCCTTGGCATACTCCTTTCCTGATTTTGAACCATGCTGTGTTTTTTTGTTCTGATGACTGTCTCTTGGTCCAAGCATAGGATTTGCATAAGCACAATCAAGCATTCTAAGATTCCCATTCTTCTCAGAGTTAGCCACAGTTTGTTGTGATCTTCTAGTATTAGGATTTCATTAAAGAGTGCTTAGTTGTAACCAAACTTGGGCTAAGCAGCTCTTGTTGAGGATCTAAGATTCAATAAAATCTGACCACTGGAAATCACACCGTTTTCACCGGCTGGTTTTCAGAAGTAGAGTACCTAGCTAGTCTTAGTCTAGAAGTTCTGTTGAAAGTTCAGCATCATAGCAACATGCAAACCTTCAATGACAGGTGGGTGGTGTTTGGGCATGAGATGTATGAGTCAAGAACAGAACCAGGGCCTCCCAGGTGGGAGGTGACTGTTCTACTGCTGACCCACCACTGACTCTGGTTCTGATGGAGAATCAGAGGATGAAGCCAGCACAGAGAAGCAGAGCTGAGACACTGGGGGCTAACCCACCACTATGCTGATAGCAGCACTGTGATGCTGGTTCTAATCTCGTCTATGCTCACTGAAGGTGATGTTAGGGCCATGACCCTGTTCTCTGCATTTCGTAGCTTATCCCCAACCCAGAAACCAAGTGGGACCAGAAAAAAGAGGAGTTGGAAATCCTGTAGGTTGTTCTCTTCTCAGTTATCAACCAACTGCGGGTCTTAAGTCAATTGCTCAACTTGTGCCTGTGGTTTCCCATATATCAAATGGTAATTAAAATATGTTCTCACTACAGCAAAATGATTGCTGCTTGCCTAGGTTACCAGGGGAGAGAGGAGGGGATGAATGAGTGGAGTACAGGGTACTTTTTAGTGCACTGAAATGATTCTGTGTGTTACTATCATGGTGAATACATGACATCATGCATCTGTCAGATAGAATCCATACAACACAGAGTAAACATTACTGTAAACTATGGAGTTCATTCGTTATAATGGGCAAGAGTCTTGAACATACCGTGGACCACCAAGAAAACAAATAGGTCTGTCTTGGAGAGGGTGAAACCAACTTTCTCCTTGGAGGCTAGGATTTTGAAACTCCATCTCACATATTTTGGCCATGTAGCCAGGAGGGACTGATCCTTGGAGAAGGACATCATGCTTGGAAGTATGGAAGGAAAGAGCAGGAGAGGAAAAACCCCAGATAAGATGGATTGATAGAATACTGGAGCAATGGGTGTAGGTGTGTTAAAGTCAGTGATACGGCCTCATGACAGGGCAGGCTTCAGAGCCTACATAGGTTCTCTATGAGTCCCAGGTGACTTTTTTAATTTTATTTTATTATTTTTGTGTGCGTGTACCGTCAAATCAGATCTGACTGGTACAGGAGGAGATTGCCCCTCCTTCCCTGGCAGAGCATCTGGTGGATTTGAACCATGCACCTCTGGGATTGTAGTTGCAAGAGTCCCAGGTGACTTAATGGCACATAACAACAATCACCACCACAGGAATGCAAGATGTTAATAATAGAAGAAACTGCAAAGAGAGGAAAGGGTGCATGTATGGAACTCTGATCTTTCTGTACACTTTTTCTGTAAACCTAATACTGATGCCGGAGGGTGCTGGCTGAAAGCAGAGAAGACAAGAAAGATGTTTGCCTGTGTTTCATTGCCTTTACAAAGACATGTAACTCTGTAGATCATAACAAAATATGGGTAAAATTGCAAAAAAATAGGAATTCCATAACATTTAATTATAATCATGAAGAACCTGTCCATAGCCCAAGGCAAGTATTTGAACAGAATAATGGATATTATGTGGTTTAAAACCAGGAAATGTGTGCATTAAGGTTGTATATTTTCACTAGACTGTTCAATCTATATGCTGAGCAGATAATTTGAGAAGCTGGACTATGTGAAGAAGAAGAAATTATCAGGATTAGAGGAAGACTTCTTTAACAACCTGTAACTTGAAAAACTTCTCCAATAGGGTAAAAAGGAAAGCCACAGACTGGGAAAAAAATACTTGTTAATGACATGTCTGGTAAGGGATTTATAGCTAGAACTTACAGAATATTTCAGCATCTCAACAAGATAAACATAAACAACCCAGTTGCAAAATGGTCACAGGAGAGGAACAGACATTTTACCAAAGAAGACACTCAGATGGTGAACAAACACAAAAAGGAATGTTCAAAATCTCTAGCTCTAAGAGAGATGCAAATCAAAATAACTATGAGATATCATCTCACCCCAGTAACAATAGCGAAGCTCAATAAAACAGCAAACAACAAATGCTGGCAAGCTTGTGGAGAAACTGGAACCCTTATTCACTGTTGGTGGTAGTGTAAAATGGTGCAACCACTATGGAAAGTAGTATGGTGCTTTCTCAAAAAGCTGGAAATAGAAATACCATTTAACCCAAACAGATATATGCACACCCATGTTTATTGCTGCACTGTTCACAATAACAAAAAAATGGAAGCAACCCAAAATGCCAATCAACAAATGAATGGGTATAGAAACTGTGGTATAGTCATACAATGGGATACTATGCAGCACTGAAAAACAATGAGCTCATAAAATATTATAAAACATGGGTGACCCTGGAAGACATTATACTGAGTGAAATATCTCAGCACAAAATGACAAGTACTACATAATGCCACAGGATTGACATGGAGGTTGGAAGCGGGGGAACTAAGAAAAGAGGTGATAAATAATAAACACTGCATTGAAAGAGATGTAGAAAAGAACTAGGGGGTAGGGAGGCTGGAGGAAATGGTGCAACAATGAATGAATGGAAATCCAAGTTTTCTGTAGACTTTGTTAAAGAATTCATAAAAACAAAACCAAACAAAAACCCAACCTGTGATATGGAAATGACACACCTCACTTGCTAAAAGAGGACTTGAAATCCATGAAGATCAAAGACTGTAGCTTTCATCCGCTGAGACCACATCTCAACATAGGCATACAAAGACCCTCACTACTAAACGAAAAAGCAACATAGTAAACAGATAAAAGATGGCAGTTGTCAAAGCCTTCGTTTTACTTGGATCCACAATTCATGACCATGGAAGAGGCAATCACAAAATAAAACAGCAATCAAAAAAAAAATTCTCATTGAGTAAATCAGCTGCAGACCTCTTTAAAGTGCTAAAGAGCAAAGATTTCACCTTGAGGACTAAAGTACACCTAATTCACCTGATGGCATTTCAGTCGCCTCATATGCATTCAAATACTAGGTTTACAATAAGGAAGCTGGAAGAGAAAGGATGCTTTTGAGTTGCGGTGGTGGTAAAGAATATCGAATATACAGTAACATGTAAGTCTGTCTTGGAGGAAGTACAGCCCACAGGCCTCTTTGGAAATGAGGATGGTATAACCTATGCCACTTACTTTGGACACTTTACAAGGACTGACCAATTCCTGTAGAAGACACCGTGCTGGATAAAGTAGAGGCTCAATGAAGATGAAGACCCTCAACAAGACTGATTGACACAAGGACTGTAAAATGGGCTCAAATGCAGCAAAGATTTGTGGAAAGGGCATAGGATCAAGGGATGTTCCTTTCTGTTGGTTTTCAGGCTGTAATTTTTTGGAAAGAGATGACCAGGGTTTACTTCTGCCAACTTCTTGGTCAGTAATCGAGTGCTTAACCATTCGCATCACCCAGGGACTCATGGCCAGTAGATTACACCCCCTGGAATCATAGTCCTGCGAGGTAAGGTGAGGGCTTTCAGCAGGAGGTTCCTGTGTGGCCCTCTGCCTCAGCAAACCTTCACACACTTAATGTCAACCAAAGGAACCTACACCCCTCTCTCTGGATGCCCCCACACTCTCTGTGCATCACAGATCAGTCAGATCCTCCCCAGTTTCCCTCAAATACTGCCACCACCCTCGACAACCTCTCCTCTGCCTAGATGCTGACATGAAAGCCAAAGTTCAGTCTTGGCCAATGTTCATCTCACTTGAGAATAGACAAGTCTCTGTAAATTTAACTTTCTTTTCTAAAGTCATTCAAGTAGGCATACTGTTGGGCTGAAAGATGCCCTATCAGCTTAGGTGTGAGCAAATAGTTTGTAAAATATTTATCCCCAATATACATGAAATCAGAAATTTTAGAGTTGGAAGGAACTTCAAGGGTAGCCCTGGTCCATTCTATTCGCTTGGCAGCATTTTGAGGAAATTGAAGCTAGAGGAACAAGTGTATTGACCATACTGGCTACAGTCATCTCAAGATTTCTCAGTCCTTGAACACGTGTATGGATGCAGACGTGCGCACATACACACACACACACATACACACCCCCCTTGTGCACCCACATGCATACACATTCACGCACACCCAGCACAATATTTACCTCTCATTGATGTTTACTTTTTTTTTTTTGCTTTATCCTTTTTAAAAAATTTATTTATTTTTCATTTCCATGAACATCTACAGAGATTTTGGAATTCCATTCATTCATTGTTGCACCCTTCTCTCCGACCACCCTCCTCCCCTCCGCACCCCCACCCGTTTGCTCCTCTCCTTGAAAAGCAAAACTCCCTCATTGGTACACAATCCCCTCTCCCCACACATCCCCCAACCACACCCCTAACCCCAAATATAATCCACTCTGCAACCCTCATTCCATACTCTTAGGATAAACAATAATGCCCTAAAATATAATACTTTTAAACTATTCTCTCCCCCATAGACTTCAACATATTTCATCCAGTTTTTCTCAGTCTTACCCCCACCCGATGTTTACTTTTTATGGCTATTTGATTGGTCAATTGCCCTGCCCCATTGTTAGATAGTGACATGCACTCTGACGGGGGTTGGTTGGACACTCTCTCAAGGCACCTGACCAGACGTTTTCAGAGAAGTGCTCATGACCCTCTGACTGAGACACAGATAGGTTGGGGGGTGGGGAGCTGTTGGAACAGGGACCATTTCCAAACCCAAGAATCTTCTCAGCTGAAAATTGGTCACAAGGTGGCCACATCAGTTTGTTATGGGACCATGCCACTATTTTAATAAGCTAAGACACACAGTTTGAATCCACTAGCTGCTGTGAAAGGGGCAGTCTCCTCCCATGTGATTAACTGCCTTTGAACACCCACTAAAGGGTCAATTATGGGTCGGTTCTGACTTGACAGTACACAGCAACAACAACAATGGTAAAGGACAGAAAGCTCTAGTGGCTTCTTGTTGTTGGTATATACTGCTGAGTTGGAACCGACACATAGCTAACCCTCTAGATGGTTTCCAGAAGCAGTTAATTGCTGGGATGAGATTGGCCATCCTTCTGCCATGGAGCGGCTGGTGGCTTTGAACTCTGTGCCCTTGGGACTGCAGTGCAGCTTCCTGCCACTAGGTCATCAGAGCTCTCTTCTGGCAGTTTAGAGGTCAGGAATTGTGCCCAGCGCAAAGATTGTTGCTGTTAGGCACCAATGAGCCAAGTACAACCCCATAAACAACCAGAGTGAACATGCAAAGGTGCACAGTTCTAATCCTGCGGCTGCTCTGCCAGAGAAAAATGGGCGATCTCCTCCTGTGAGATTTATAGCCTTTGAAAACCCACTGGAGGGTCAGCTATGGATTGGTTCACCATAGCAACTATGAACGATAGATACTAGCCACTTTCTTGGATTAACCTTGAGATAAGGAATAACATTTGTAGTACAGTCTTTCCTGGCACCATCACCTTTGTTTTTCCTTGTGAAATACATGATTATAAAAATAATGTGGTCAGTGTAGGCCATCTGACTTCCATTAACTTCACGAGGGGAACAGGTCCCATCACCAACATCCACAACACAAAACCAATTCCTATGAGGTCAGGCATGCTCCCATACTTCTGAACCTACTTTGATCAATTCCAACACCAGTTCTATCACCTAGGGCTCTCCACATTCTGTTTCTGAGTTTGCTAATCCACTGCAATGGCCACATAGAACTCACTGACCATATTCACTATCACAGGGTATATTATGTGTGTAACAGGTTGCCATTCAGGTTGGACACAGGACACAATTATTCAGTCAGCATAGCATCTCAGGTAAGCATGCAGGTCCTCTGATATTTAACCTCGAGGCTTTGATCAGTGTTACAAAGCTCTTTCAGTCCTGTCACCTATGGTAGAGCCATCCTCCCCACCTTGCCAGTAAGCCCTCCAGTAAGCCTGGGCAAAGGTCCTTGACTCCAACTGTGTGCAGTGCCAGCTCCAGTTCAGCTCTGTCTCCCATTGGTCTCAGATTTTCTGCCACCTCTGTTGTCGCTATGGTGTCCTGATCTTGGTTTGTCTACAGCTCTGTCGGAACCTCTAACTTCATCTAACATCTTTCTTGGGAGCATTCTTCTTTTCTGCCACTGAATCTATTCAATTTTAGCCTGGCAGGATGGTATTGAACACACCATGGAGTACCAAGAGAACAAACAGATCTGACCTGGAGTGGGCAAAACCAAGATTCTCCTGCGAGTCAAGAATTTTGAAGCTCTATCTCACATACTTTGGGCATGTGACCAAGAGGGATTAGTCTTTAGAGAAGGATATCATGCTTGGAAGGGTGGAGGGACAGTGCAGAAGAGGAAGACCTTGGATGGAATGGATTGACATAGTAACTGGGGTAATGGGGCTAGGTGTGCTTGAGACAGTGAGCCTGGCTCAGGATAGGGTCACTGTGAGTTGCAGGTGACTTGATGGCACATAACAACAATAATTCCATATGGGAGCTCTATCGGCCTACTGGTGAGAAGCTGCCTGTAATCCCAGGGGCACACAGTTCAAATCCACTAGCTGCTCTGTGAGAGTGGGCAGTCTCCCCCTCTGCGATTTACTACTTCTGAAAACCTGCTGGAAGGTCAACTATGAGTCAGTTCCAACTCAACAGCACACAACAAAAATAGCAATGACTCTGTATGGAGAAAAGATACAGCCCTGATGCAAACTGTTGCTAATTTTAAGCCATGCATTTTTCTTTTTTTTCTCCTTGCTCTGTTTGTACAATAGTTTTTTGGTCTAGGTATAATTAAGTGTTCTAGGGTGCTGAATAAGGAAGGTGGATTAGTGGCAAGAAACAGCACTGCCAATTCAAAAGTAGGTGGTTCAAATCCACCAGCTGCTCCATGGGAGAAAGTTGAGCAAACTCATGTTATTAACTGCCTCTGAAAACCTGCTGGATGGGTCAGCTATGGGTCGATTGTGACTAGATAGTATACAAGAACAACACCAACAACAAGGTGTTGAATATCCTATGGCCTGCCAAATAGAAAAAAAAAAATGTCTTAGAACAGGTGCAGCCAGAGTGCTTCCTTTTTTGTTTTAATTTTATACTAGTTTATTTACAAAATTCAAATACATTGTTTTAGAGAACAGATTCTTTCCATTTTCCTCACCCCTGTACCCATCAAATTGTACAATTTCATTTTTAATCCCCCCTCCCCCTGCATGTCCTCATCCCTCTGCTTCCAACCTCTCTCACTCCTCTTGGATCTTTATACTCATTCTACAATAACGGTTTTATACCATATTTATCCTGTAGGAATGAGCTAGTTCATTCAGCATAATGCTCTCCAGTCCCTCCCAAGTTAGGTAATAATTTACAAAACCATTGCTCCTGCGTGCTGCATAGTATTCCATTGTGTGAATGTACCATACTTTCTCAATCCATTTGTTTGTGCTTGGACATTAGGGCTGTTTCCATGTTCTTGTGATGGTGAATAACGCTGCTATGAACATTGGTGTACAAATCTCTGTTCCTCAGTTCTCATTTTCTCAGGGTATATTCCAGATAGTGGAAGAACTGGGTCATATGGAATTTCTATACTAGTCCAAGGTATAAAGAGACTGCCAAATACAACCAGAAATGAACAATCAGAAGAGGATAAAACTGATGCATGGGGCCTTCTAAAGATTAAATCCATGTGTGCAACAAAAACTTTTCCCAACAGGGTGAAAAGAAAACCTATAGACTGGGAACAAACATTTGTTAATACCATCTCAGACAAGAGTCTTACAACAAAATTTTACAGAATGCTTCTGGGCCTCCACAAGAAAAAGAATGATAACCCAATTACAAAATGGGCAAAAGACATGGAAAGAATTTACACAGAGGAAGATATTAGAATGGCAAACAGACACATGAAGAAATGCTCCAAATCACTGGCAATAAGAGAGATGCAAATTAAAACCACAATGAGGTATTATCTCACTCCAGGAACAATGGCAAAGTTTAACAGGGCAGAAAGTAATAAATGTTGGAGAGAATGTGGTGAGAAATGTTTCCTGGACCATTCAAGATTTTGCCCATAGCATCTCCCAGTATTGCAACTCAAAGCCTGCCTTTTTCAGTTCTTTCAACAACTTCATCTTACTTGTATCCACAATCAACACACTTGACACCAGCAGTCAGATAAGCAGGAGACATATTGCACTGGGAAAGTCTGCAGTCAGATGCCTCTCCAAATTACTGAGAGCAATGATGTTAGTTTGAGGACTAAGGTACACCTGATTCAGACCATGGCCTTTTCAATCGCTTGCTGTGCATCTGAGAGCTGGAAAATTAATAGAAATGGCAGAAGAAAAATATTATGCCTTTCAGTTGTGCCATTGGAGGAGGGGACTGAGAATCCCTTGAGCTGCCAAAAGATATGTCTTGGAAAAGATGAAACCAGAGTGCTTCTTGGAGGTATGATGGCGAAGCTTTGTTTCACATACTTTGGGAATGTTGCTAGGAAAGGCTATTCCCTGGAGAAGGACATCATGCTTGGAAAGGTGGAGGGATGATGAAGGAGAGGAAGATCTTCAACCAGATGGATTGACAGTGACTGCAACAATGGGCTAGAGTCAGAGACTGTAAGGTTGGTACAGAATAGGACAGGGTTCATCTGTTGTTCATAGGGTTGCGATGAGTTGTACTCAACTGACAGCACCTAACAACAACCATTTATGCCAAAGGCTAGGGCTTCTAAAGCTGGCCCCATTTTGTCCTTGAGATCCTGATGGTTTGGGGATTTACCCCCAGGTCTCTCAATCACCTTGTATATGGTGAGAGATGTGAATCCTATATTAGTTTTCTGGAGGTAGATGTCCACTTTTACCAGCAGTATTTGTCGAAGAAGTTGTAATTTTCCTATTTGATAGGTTTGATTCCTTGCCAAATACTAACTTGCCAAAGGAAAATGACTGTATTGCTGGATTCTTAATTCTATTCCATTGTTCTATGTTATGTATCATTGTACAAATGCTATGCTATTTTGATTAGTATGGCTGTGTAATAGGTTTTAAGATCAGAGAGTGAGATGTCTCCTACTTAATTTTTATTTTTGAGAAGACTTTTGCTTATTTATGGTCTCTTTATTTTCCAAATAAACATGTCAATTGTATTTTTTAAAAAAAAAAAAAAGAAAGGAACTCTTTTATCAGGTCGGTGGGAGTGTAAAATGGTACAACCATTCTGAAAGACAGTTTGATGCTTCCTCAAAAAGCTGAACATAGAAATTTCTTATGACCCAGGGTGCTCCTTGGAGGCAAGGAGAGTGAAGCTTTTAGTCTCTTATACTCTGGGCATGTTGTTAGGACAGGCCAGTCCCTGGAAGAAGACATCATGCTGGGAAAGGCAGAGTGTCAGCGAAGAACTTCAATGAGGATTGACACAGTGACTGTAACGGTGAGCTGTGAGCTCGGGTATGTCAGAGGTGGTCGGAGCAGCACAGGATAGAGCACGTTTCAGATCCATTGTTCATAGGGCTGCTGGGAGTCATAGTCAACTGGAGGGTACTTAACAACAACGACTCTGAGAGACAGAGGACCTAGTAAGGGAGTGTCATAAAGATGTACAGCCTCAGAAACCCTGTGGGACCGTTCTCCTCTGTCTTCCTGGGTCACTTTGAGTCTGAGTCAACCTGACAACACACAATAGAGTACGTGTGCATTGTTGCTGTAGTTATGTGTCATCAAGTAGGAACTAACACATATCTGATCCTCCAGCAGGTTTTCAGAGGCAGGAGATCACATGGGAAGTGATGGTCCATCCTTCCCCTACATGGGTGCATTGACCCTTGTTGTTGTTGTTATGTGCCATCGAGTCGTTTCTGACTCATAGCGACCCTATGCACAACAGCTCTAAACCCTGCTCTATCCTGCGCCAACCGCACCGCCTCTGACACACCCATCCCGATTGCCCCAGTCACCGAATCAATCCATCTCATAGAGGGTCTTCCCCTCCTGCGCTGTCCCTCCACCCTCCCAAGCATGATGTCCCTCTCCAAGGACCCGTCCCTCCTGGCAACATGTCCAAAGTATGTCAGACGAAGCCCCAGAATCCTTGCCTCCAAGGAGCAGCTTGGTTTAATCCTCTCCAAGATGAATCTGTTTGTTTTCCTGGCAGTCCATGGTACATTCAGTACCCTTCTCCAGCACCACAGCTCAAAAGCATCCACTCTCCTTCTGTCCTCCCTAGTCATTGTCCAACTCTCTGATGCATAACAAGTGATTGCAAATACCATGACCTGTATCAGGTGCACCTTAGTCTCCAGAGAGACACTGTTGCTCCTGAGTACCTTTGAGAGGTCCCTAACGGCAGACTTTCCCATCGCAATATGCTTTTTGATTTCCTGACTGCTGGTACCAAGAGTGTTGACTGTGAAGCCGAGCAAAGTGAAGCTGTGAACACTCTCAATCTCTTCGTCATCCATCCTGATGCTGCCAATTGGTCCAGTGGCGAGAATCTTTGTCTTCTTGACATTGAGCCTTAGTCCATACCGAAGGCTGCAGTCCTTGACCCTTCGCAGCAAGTGCATGAGGTCCTCCTCAGTTTCAGCAAGCAAGGTTGTGTCATCTGCATAACGGAGATTGTTAATAGATCTTCCACCAATCCTGATGCCACAATTCTCCTCATAGAGCCCAGCCTCTCGAATAAGCATTGACCCTTAGTGGATGGTTTTTCCAAAGCTGCCTTACCAATGTACACACCCACCACAACAAATACCAGCATCCTCAGAACATTTGACATCAGATTCAAGTTTTCGTCAGTTTAGTGGGCATGTAATAGTACCTCATTATGGTTATAATTTCTATTTCCCTGATTAGAAATTATCTGAAATATTTTATGTTAATTGGCCATTTCTTTCCTTTTGTGTGAAATGCCTTTGGATGACCTTTGCCCAGTGGTCACTGGGTTGGTGCTCTGGTTCCATCAATGCATGCACCTTCCTTAGATGTTTTGATGGAGGCATATCATGTTTTCTTGTTCTTTGCTTTATTGCGCTTTGCAGATATTGTGGGTGTTTTGTTTTATTTTAATAAATTGAAAGTTTATGATAACCCTGTGTCTAGCAAGTCATCTGTTGGTGTCATTTTTTTCCTGTATCAAGAGCTTATTTCAAATCTCTGTGTCACATTTTGGTGATTCTCATAATGCTTCAAATTTTCCTTAAGGCACACAATTAAAATATTGTAAAACCCTTGGTTTTAATATTGACAAATAAATCAACCACTTCCTTTATGCTATCACGCCTCTTTCCCCCCTTGGTGGTCATGAAGAATCTTGTATTCCATCTGTGTTAGTCAATGGGAATACAGACGTTTACGAAACTTTTAACTGTGATTAAGGTAAAAGTTTAAAGAGTAAATCAGCTTTCATTCAGCAATCCATACACATGTTGATTCCTGACATTGCCATCCTCACAACATGACAGCATTCTTCCCGCTTCCTCCGGGTGTTTACCACTTCCATTTGTCCTTCTTTCCTATTCCTTTTTGCTTTCTGAATTTCATCCTTGGGACTTTGATTTGTAGGGTTGATTGTTCTTGGATGTGCATATCATACTGGTCATTATTCACCTTACCGGCTTGTCTATTGATTGGCTAAAAGTTGAGGTATGAGGTTGGCTTAAAGGTTGACTAAGCGCCATAGACTTGAGATTTCCACCAGTACAACCTGACCAGTTTTATGATTCTGGGATTTGTTTCACCTTTTCCTCCCATTCTACCCAGGACCTCCTGTTACGGTCCCTTTCTGAGTAGTCAGCAGTGGCAGCCATGTGTCATGAAGTTCTTCTGATCTCAGGCTCATGGAAGCTGTGGTCTACATGGTTCATGAGTTCTTTGAACTAGGTGAGTCCGTGTTCTTTGCTTTTATTTACTCTTCTTTGCTCTAGTTGAGAAAGAACCAATAGAGATGCCATCATCTTGTAGGAAGCTTTTCTTCACGCTCTTTCCTTTCCCACCCTGTTAGCCTTATCACAGCTCTTCTTCTCTAGACTGGTGAGCTGCTCACTTGTCACTGCCCCCACCGGACTTTGAGTAGGGACTGACCTTGCCTCTTCCACTTACGACTTTGACAACTCTTGAAATGTCTGGTGCACAGTAATCTCTCTTTCCACAGAGTCATCATCTTCTGCTTTTTTTCTCCAGCACTCCTTTATGTCTTTTAACTCATCAACAATGGGTTCTCCACTGAAGTCCTGCCAAACCTCCTCTCCAGACTGCCATGTAATCATCCTGGACCAGACCCCATCAGTCATCCTTTCTAGATTGTTCCTCAGGTGAGGCTCAGGCAGGTTGGCTCTGTTGGCTAGGAAAGAGGCTCCGGTGTATGTCCTCTGTAAAGCCCACTCACGTATCACCCTCCAAGAGGACTTCTTCCTTCAGGTCCAAATCCCCCCCAAAAAAGCCTAGAGGGAATATTGGAAAGCTGAACGTTCCCAGAAGGCAGCCTGCCAAGAGCACATTCAGGCTCCACCCATCAAGGCTGCCATATTGGGATTCTGAGTTGCCTGTGAAGGTGAGTGGAGGCCTGGGAGGGTATGTGGAGGACTGGATAAGTACCATCTGGGAGAAAGGCAGAGAAATAGCAGGAGTAGCAAAGGAAACACGTTTTGGAGAGCGCCAAAGTTTTGACAGGGATCTGCCTCCTTCCCTCCGCCCTTTCCCATCTGTTTTGGAAATATGTAAATGCGTCTATGTTCCCAGGTGACTGGCCGGCAGGGAGCCTCTTTAGAATTCTGCGAACTGGCCATCTGTCGGCCCATAATAAATGATAGCTATAAAAGAAAGTGATTATGGCGCCGATAGGGGGAGAGGCATTTGTTTATATTCTTATAATATGTATCAGATTGAATAGAAATTATCACTTAAAATTGACAAATGGAGAGCAGGGTTCTTTGGAGAGGGAGTCAGGGACACAACAGCAGTGATGGGACCGTGGACAAACTTTCTTTGACCAAGTGTCAGGGACCAGCAGAGCTCAGCCCAGAGGCCCCAAGGGAGCCCCAGGCCCCGGGGGTGGGGCGTGTTTTTCAATCTTTGGGTTGTTGGCCAGGGTGACTTCACTGGTATATAGGAGAGTCAGAGGAGAAGGAAGAACATATATTTTATTTCTGTCTCTGTGGAGGTTACTTGGCCCCACCACTGCCGTATGTTGTTGTTGTTATGTGCCGTCAAGTCGCTTGCGACTCATAGCGACCCTATGTACAACAGCCCTAAACTCTGCTCTGTCCTGGCCAATCTCATTGCCTCTGACACACCCATCCCAATTACCCCAGTCACTGAATCAATCCACCTCATAGAGGGCCTTCCCCTCCTGTGCTGTCCCTCCACCCTCCCAAGCATGATGTTCCTCTCCAAGGATCGGTCCCTCCTTACAACATGTCCAAAGTATGTTAGACGGAGCCTCAGAATCCTTGCCTCCAGGGAGTCCTGTTTTAACCCTTTCCAGAATGAATCTGTTTGTTTTCCTAGCAGTCCGTGGTACCCTCAATGCTCTTCTCCAGCACCACAGCTCAAAGGCATCAATTCTCCTTCTATTCTCCTTAGTCACTGCCCAACTCTCTGATGCATAACAAGTGAAATCAAAGATCATGGCCTGTATCAGATGCACAGTAGTCTCCAGAGAGATACCATTGCTCTTGAGTACTTTAGAGAGGTCCCTAACAGCAGACTTTCCCATGGCAATACACCTTTTAATTTCCTGGCTACTGGTGCCAAGGCTGTTGACTATGCAGCCAAGCAAACTAAAGCTGTGCACAATCTCAATCTCTTCAGCATCCATCCTGATGCTGCCAATTGGCCCAGTGGTGAGAATCTTTGTCTTCTACAAACAACTATTCCCCCTTATTTGAGGTTTCCACTTAAAGATACACTTTTACAGCCTCTGATATGATGCTTCTTTCTAATAGTGTCAGCCCAGCCAGCTGGGTCTCTAGTCTTCTAGCATTTGCTGTCTCCTTTTTGTCATCAATTCATCTTGTTTCACAGCCTTCCAGATCAAAATGTCTCCCTCCTTTCAACTTCTTGAGGGACTTGCTTCCTGAATGTGATGTCCTGCATTTCCGGGGCAGGCTGGTCCTCCTCAGCCCCAGAGTACCCAGGGCTCACCTTGTCCTGAGAAGCAGCAGAAGGTGAAGGGCTTCATCTGTGTCTTCGCCTCCTCCTACTCACACAGTTTTGACTGAACCTCTAGTCTTCTCGGGGCATTTTTCCTGATCCAGGAATAATAACGTGAAAATTCTAGAATACTGACCACTTTTTAATACCCTATAAGGTCTTTTGTTCATAGGGTTGCTAATGAGTCGTCTATGATTCAACGACACTTTAACAACAACAACAAAGAGAGAGCTCTGTTGGCCTAGTGGACGGGAAGTGATGCTACCAAGTCAAAGGTGGGTGATATTTAATCTACAGCCCTCAGGCCTGGTTTTAATTGTTTTTGGTCAAACATTCTTCTAAGTGGTATAGCTCTGGTCTGTCCGTTTGCTATACAGAGGTAACTCGTGGTTGCTGTGTTGCTGACCACTGTGACCCTGATGTGTCAAATGCAATATTGGTCAACCATGGTGGACAGTGTTTGGTGGAGTTCCCTGATTAAAACAAGCTTGGAAGCAGGAGTGGCATCCATTTCTGAAATAGCTTGCCTCTGGAAACCCCTATGAACCTGGAGAAAGGATGGAAGTTAACAAGTGTATAGGTCTTCTGTTCATAGGGTCGGTATGAGTCGTCTACAACACGACGACACTTAACAACAACAACATAAGGTAAAAACAAAAGAACAACTATCACTGTCAAGTTGATTGTGACTTGTGGGGATACCATTTGTAAGGGTAGGACTGCACTCCCTCATGTTTTCCATGGCCATAATCTCAGGGAAGTAGATCACCAAGTCTTTCTTTCATAATGTTACTGGGTGGATTTGAACCATCAGTCTTTGTATTAGTATTGTTGCTGTTAGGTGCTGTAGAGTTGGTTTTGACCCATAAACACTCTATGAGCAACACCTCAAAATCTTGCCCAATCTATCCCACATCATCTCTACAATCTCCTTTATGCTCAAATCTTTGGGTAGTCATTGTGTCAACCATCTCATTGAAGGTCGTCCTCTCTTTCCCTACCCTAAGCAGTGTATCTTTTTCTAACGACTGGCCGCTCTTGACAAAAGCATGTGAGATCAAGTTTGACCAACCATCCTGACCTCTGAGGAGCAGCCTAGCTGCATTTCCTCCAAGACAGAATTGTACATGTACAACGGTACAGTTCACGGTCCATTCAATACTCTTCACCAACACCACAATTCAAAAGTATCCATTCTTCTTCCATATTCCTTATTCATTGCCAAACTTTTAGATACACTTGGAACAATTGAAAACACCATGGCCTGAGTCAGGTGTACCTTTGGTTAGTAGCTAAGGGCATTCTCTTTATTTACACCATCCAGGGACCTATAAGTTAGCCAAGAAAGGGGTTTTTCCTCCCTTCTTCCAATTAGATAACTGAGCACCAGAGAGAAAGCTCCAGGCCAGCGTCAACCAATTGGAGAGTGCCACGGTCACTCATGCCTCATTACCTGCCTTCCCCTTTCTTTGTGTTGACATTTGTGTTTTGTTCACTCATTTTCCATTCTTCTCTGGAGTGAAGACCTAATATCTCAGTTTCAGGTTCTTTGTCAGGTTTCTCTTTCTTTATCTGAATATCCACACTGAGGACCCAGGACTTTGTCCTCTACCTTGTAAACCCACCTGGTTGTCTTAGTTTTCTAGTGCGACTGTAATACAAGTACCACAGTTAGGTGACTTGATGGAACAGAATTTTCTTTTTCTCAGCATTCTGGAGGCTTACCATCCAGATCAGGTTTCATCCACATGATTCCTTCCTGGTTGGTGAGCCTGGGGGTTCCTTGGATCCCAGGCTTTCTCGAGTTTGTAGAAAATCCTCCCATGGCACCTGTGCTCGCTGTCTGTATCCCTGTGTCTCTTCTGGTCTCTTTGAAGCTCATAAGTGGTTATGTTTAGGATCCACTCTGCGCAAGTGTGACTTCACTACCATGCCGTTAAATGCACTGACATCAAGTGGGTTCTGACTCACAGTGCCCTCCATTGGGTTTCGGAGGTTGTGAGTCTTTGTAGGAGAAGACTGTTCACTTTTCTCCCTTTGAAAGGCTGGTGAATTCCAATGGCCAATGTTTGGGTTAGCAGTTCAATGTGGTATAGATCCAGCGTCAGGGATCTTAAAAAAACACGCCCACTATCTCTGAGTTGATTCTGACCCCAGGAACCTTCCATCATGTTTCTGACGCTGTGAATCTTTATTTTTGGAGACTACCCAACTTTCTCCCACAGAACAGCTGATGGATTAAAGCTTCTGACTCCATGATTACCATCCCAATGTATCACACACGATGTTACCAAGGCAGAGCAAAAGGGGGAAAAAACCCCACCCCAAAACCTCTCTTTCCAAATAGGATTGTGTTCACAAGCACAGACATGATGATTTCAACACATTTTTCTTAAC
>NW_006399787.1:8164364-8189248 GCF_000299155.1 Elephantulus edwardii
AATACTTTTAGATTATTCTCTCCCCCATAGACTTCAATGCCGTAAACATATTTCATCCAGTTTTTCTCAGTCTTACCCCCACCCCAATGCCAGCCTCATATATTTTTTAAATTGTGAAAATTTCACTTAGTATACTTTATTTTATTGTAATTTTACCAAAAGTTTACAGGAAAGCTAGATTTTCATTCATTCATTGTTGCATATTTTCCTCCCCTCCTTTGCCAGTTTTTGGGGTTTTTGTTTTTTTTAAAATTCATTCATTTTTTACACTATTTTCTCCCTGTCCCTCTCTTCCTCTTCCCCCGTTCCATTTTGCAGTTCACTTAACACGTACTTTTTAAAAAAACACATATTTTGAGGAGTTGTGTTGTTGTTGGGTGCCTCTTTTTGAGCGGATAGGGGTACAATTCAGTCCATAACACTGGCTTACTCACTTGACAATGCAGGCTTCAATTCAATGTGACTGTCTCCTAAAGTCAGACCATCCTCCAGCCCTGACCACTCTGATAAAACTTCAGTTTCTGAGTTATCCAGGTCATGTCTGCCACAAGCTTATGTCCTCAGTTGGTGTCATCCCTTTATCCCCAGACGCACTTATCCTGCTGTGTGGGAGCCGTCAGCACACAGGCCTGGGTACCAGGCTCAGATCTGTGCTCTAATCCTGCCAACTGCAGGGCTGTGGGTAATTCCCTGGGATCATTAGGCCTTTGTTTCCTCCTGTGTAAAAAGGTGACAAGGAACACTGATGGTACAATGGTTAAATGCCCAGCTGCTAAATGAAAGATTGATTATTTGATTTTACCCAGCAGCTTCATGGGAGAGAAGCCTGGAGATTTGTAAAGGGATCTTCTGCTCTGACACATAGATCACCACGTGACCAGCAGCACCACCTCCACCAAGAGTGGCAGTAACAGCAGTAACATCCCTCATACAGGTGTTGGGGAGATGAGCGGTCGGTGTTCTTGCCTAACTCTAGGCAGTTCAGTAAGGACAGGGGTTTTGTTCTATGTGCTGCTGTGTCTCAAACACCCTGAATGGAACTAGGCACAAAGTGGGCATCCAGCAACCACGAGTTGATAGAGTGGAAGCATGTACCCATTAGACTAGACCTTGAAGATGCCTTGAAGAAGGAACTATGTCTTATTCAGTTCAGCTCAAAGGGAATATTCATTGATTTTTTTTTACCCTAGTATTTATTTTCTGTATGTTGTTGGTGTGGACTGTCCAGTCAGGACCAACCCATAGATGACACTCCGGCAGGTTTTAGAGGCAATTAATCACATGAGAGGAGATTGCTCCACAGAGCAGCTGGTGGATTTGAACTGCATGCCTTTGGAATTGCAGCACAGTTTCTTACACCTAGGCCATCAGAGCTCCCCTATGTGAAGTGGAATTAATTTTTTATAAGTAGTGGAGATAATATGTTGCAATAAAATATGACTTTGCTCTTCTCTTACATTTCTGCATCCACCTTTTCCCCAGGCTTATAGCTAGTTGTTGTGGAGTTGACTCCAGCTCCTGGTAAACTACTGTGCAGAATAGAACAACTCTATGTACGAACAGTGTTCAGGCTGTTCGTTCATAGGGTCGCTATGAGTCGTCTACGACTCGACCGCATTAAACAACAACAACAAATAATGGGGTTTTCAAGGTTGTGAACTTTTCGCAGCAAATCATCAGGTCTGTTCTTAAGAGGTGGATTTGAACCATCAACCTTTCAGCTTGTACTTGAATGCTTAACCATTTGAACCACCCAGGGACTGCTCTGTCTAGAGGGTTGGGCTGAGATTTTAGAATAGTTAGAGAAAGAAAGACTTGGCATCTGCTTCTGCCATTTAAAAACAGGATTTTGTAGCCAGACTGCAAGTTCAGGAACCACTTAATGCTAACAAATAAATATCGTTATGATTATGCCATCTTTCCTTTTAGCATATGAAGATCCAGGTTCAGCCGACTAGTTTTATGCAAGAAAGAGCCCTAACTGACCGGTAGAAGAATGCAGTGTAAGGGGAGTGGAAATCTGTTGTTTGTGGGCTAGTCAGTAGAGGGGAAAGGGACCTCAAGAGACATTGCAATGTGATTGAAGCAAGGGACATTGCAATGAGAAGATTGCGATCAAACTAAGGGAGGCAGGAGAATGAAAGGCACTTAAGGAGCTGTGATCACACCAGACTGCTGGTTTTTGAAGATGAAGGAAGGAGTCCCAAGCCAAAGAGCACAGGAAACCTCTAGAAGCTGGAAGATGCAAGAGAACTCATTCTCCCTTGAGGCTGCCAGGAGGAATGCAGCCCTGCTAATGCCTTCATTTTGGGCCTGCAGAACAGTAAAAGAAGAAACTTATGTTGTCTTAAGTCATTGGTTTGGAGGGAATTTGTTACAACAGCAATCAGAAATTGTTGAGCACCACCTAAAGGACTGTTTAAATTATTGCATCAGACTTAGGGTAAAAACAACCACTTGTCAGTTTGTTGTACCATTATATGTCACTGTGGGACTGGAAGCCATTAGTATTTCAAATACTAGCAAGATCACTCATGGTGGACAGCTTTCAGAAGAGCTTTCAGAAGAAGACGGACTAGAAAGAAGGACGTGTTAATATTGTACAGTGAAGACTCTTTGGGCAGCCATGGAATATTTTCTGATAGAGTGATGCAAAGGCATTTGACTGTGCAGATCATAACAAACTGTGGCTGACTTTGAGAAGAATGGGAATCCCAGAACACTTGATTGTGCGTATGGGAAACTTATACTTGGACCAGGAGGCAGTTGTCAGAACAGAGCAAGGAAACAATGCATGGTTCAAACTTGGGAAGGGTGTACAACAGGGATGTGTCCAATCTCCACACCTTTTCAACCTGTATGCAGAACAGATTACCTGGGAGGCTGGGCTCTATGAGGAAAAGTGTGGCATCAGGATTAGAGGTAGACTCATCAACAATCTATGTTATGCAGATGACATAACCCTGCTTGCTGAAACTGAGGAGGACCTGAAGCACTTGCTGTAGAAGGTCAAGGATGGCAGCCTTGAATATGGATTGAAGCTCAACATCAAGAAAACAAAGATTCTCACCATTGGGCCAATTGGCAGCGTCAGGATGGATGATGAAGAGATTGAGATTGTTGACAACTTTAGTTTGCTTGACTCTGCAATCAATACTCTTGGTACCAGCAGCCAGGAAATTAAAAGATGAATTGAAATGGGAAAGTCTGCTGTCAGAGACCTCTCTGAGGAGCAACTATGCAAATCTGGAGACTAAAGTGCACCTGATACAGGCCATGGTCTTTGTTATTACTTGCTATGCATCAGAGGGCTGGAAAATGACTAGGGATGATAGAAGGAGAGTTGATGCCTTTGAGCTGTGGTGCTGGAGAAGGGTATTGAATATACCATAGACTGCTGGGAGAACAAACAAGTTCGTCCTGGAAAGGGTGAAGCCAGGCTGCTCTTTGGAGGCAAGGATTCTGAAGCTTCATCTGACATACTTTGGATATGTTACAAGGAGGGACCAGTTCTTGGAGAAGGATGTCATGCTTGGGAGGATCGAGGGACAGTGCAAGAAATGAAGAAGACCCTTGATGAAGTGGGTTGAATCAGTGACCGGGGTACTGGGAATAGATGTGTCAGAGACAATAAGGTTGACGAGTGATAGGGCAGGGTTTAGGGCTGTTGTACACAGGGTCGCTATGAGTCACAAGTGACTTGACAACACATAGCAACAACAACAGTGATGGAAAACAAGCCCCCAGTTTTGAAAGGTACTCAAAATACTCCTGGGAGAGGGTTACCTCTCCAAAGCAAAGTCAACCATTAATGACAAGAATGGAATAAAGTTTTCAGGACCTCCATTTGCTGGTGTGTCACCACTCAAACTGAGCAAACAAACAAACAAACAAAAAACCAAACCAGCTGGGTTATATCCATAAATAATAGGATTGTAGAATGTATGAAATAGGAACCTAGGAAAAACAGAAGTTTTAAAAGAAAGAAAGAAATGGATCAATAGACTGGTATGGGCCATTCTGAATCAGGTAATCACATGGTCTACAATACCAGCAATGACAAATTGAAAAGGAATGGTGGTGTAGTCCACACACACACACAAAATTTCAAGATATATCCTGAAAAACAATGTTATCAGTGATAGGGTAATATCCATACACCTGGAGGGTAAACTTGTCCATATAACAAATATTCATATTCACAAATTAATCATTAATGGCAAAACTGAAGGGATTAATGATTTAAAAACCAACTTCTGGAGTCTGATAAAACTTGTAATCAAGATACACTGATAATTAACTGGTGTGGGATAGAAAAGTTGGATATATACCAGAAGGCTCAGTAATAGGAAAATATGGCTTTGGTGATAGAAATTATGATAGGGATTGCATGATAGAATTTTGCAAGTATTTAAGTTTCATTGGAAATGTTGCTGTTGTTGTTAGGTCCCATTGAGTTGAGTATGACTCACAGCAACCCTATGAACAAAAGATCTGAACCTAGTCCTGTCTTGCACCATCCTCACTCTTCCTGACACACAAGAGCCCATTACAGCAGCCACCTTGTCAATCCACCTGGTTGAGGGTCTTCCTCTCTTCCACTGACCCTCCCCCCTCCCCAACATTATGTCCCTCTCTGAGGAATAGCCCCTCCTAGCAACATGTCCAAAGTACGTGAGGTGAAGCCTCATCGTTCTTGTCTCCAAAGAACACTCCAGCTGCACCTTCTCCAAGACATATCTATTTGTTTTCTTGGCCATCCATGGAATATTTGGTGCTCTTCTCCAATACCACAGTTCAAAGGCATCATTTGCTTTTCTATTATCCTTATTTATTTTCCAGGTCTTGGATGCATAGCTAGTAATTGGAAAGACCATGGCCTGAATCAGGCGCACCTTAGTCCTCAAACTGACATCACTACTCCTCAATAATTTGGAAAAGTCCCTCACTGCAGATTTCCCCATTGCAATATGTCTCCTTATTTCCTGACTGTTCGTACCAAGGGTGTTAATTGTGGATCCAAGCAAGATGAAACTGTTGACAATTTCAGTCTCCTCTCCATCCATAATGACGCTGCCTATTGGACCAGTAGTAAGAATCTTTGTTTTCTTGATATTGAGACGCAAGCCATACTGAAGCCTGCATTCCTTGATCTTCTACAACAAGTGTTTCAAATCCTCCTCACTTTCAGCAAGTAAGGTGGTGTCATCTTCTTAATGCAGGTTATTGATGAGTCTCCCTCCAATCCTGATGCCACATTCCTCTTCATAGAGTCCAGATTCTTGGATAATTTGCTCAGCATGCAGATTGAACAGGTATGGAGATAGAATACATCACTGACACACTCCCTTCCCAATTCCAAACCATGTAGTGCTTCCCTGTTCCATTCACACAACAGCCTTTTGCTTCAGGTATAGGTTTAAAATTTGGTCTGATGCTGCCTGTAAGTGAGCCTTTAGCTTGGTGACGTTGGATCCTGCTGGGTAAGTGTGATTTACTTGAAAGCAGGGGAAGACTGTTTGGACACTTCTAAATTGTGTTAGCAATCACGTATAAGCTGATTAACTGTATCTGATCCCATTTATAATCAGCTTATGTGGGAAGCTTCTGTGTGGGCAAACAGGATCTGGTGCGTGGGCCTTGGTATTTAAAATTTGGTCTGATCCTGCCTGTGAGTGAGCCTTTAACTCGGTGAAATTGGATCCTCTTGGGTTAGTGTTTGTGGAGTCCCCCCCTCCCCCCACTGGAAATACTTTTAAACAAAGAAGATAAATGACAATTATGCACATGGACTTTGCTAGATTGAATATATAGGAATCAAATAAACTATGGTGGCTTAAGGATAAGGAGTTTCTCTGCCAACCTAGAGGCATGTAGTTCAAACTCACTAGTCACTCAGTGGGAGAAAGATGGGGAATCTCCTTCCTCCCATGTGATTTACTGCCTTTGGAGATCCATGGTCAACTATGAGTTAGTATGACTCCTTGGCACACCACCACCCCAACAATGTATCTACGGAAAGAGACAAGGAGAAATTAAATCTCATCTGTTAGAACAGGGCCAGTGGCTGATGAGTAACAAACCATCAATTGCGTATATGCAAGTTCAAGTTTGTTGTTGTTGCTGTTGATTGCTGTTGAGTCAAGCATGACTCATAATGACTCTATGAATAAAAGGCCTGATGCCTTTCAATAACTATAGTAATTTATCAAAGTTCATAGAGTTCCCAGAGGCATGTTGTTTAGGAAGTGGATGTCACTCCTGCTTCCAAACCTGTCTTAAACTGGGAGCTCCACCAAACACTGTCTACCATGGGTAAATGTTATGGCATTTGACACTCCAGTGGCACAAGGGTTAGCGTCACAACAATCCCAGGTTACCTCAGTCCAGCATACTGCTGTACCACTTAGAAGAATATTCCTCCCAAATATAGTAACAACCAACTTTTAAATACAAAGGCCCTCCCCGAGGTCTTGTTGACTCTAAACAAGAAGCTTAAATAAAAAACAACCGATATAGTATATTGTTGTTGTTATATGCCGTTGAGTTGCCTGTGATATATGGTGACCCTATGTACAGCAGCTCTGAATCCTTCCCTGTCCTGAGCCAGTCTCACTAATTCCATCATACAAACCCACATTGTCCCAGATACTATATCAATCCATCTCGTCCAAGGTGAGCATCTCATCATGCTTGGAAGGGTAGAGGGACAGCACAGGAGAGGAAGACCCTAGGTGAGATGGATTGAGTTCAAGTTTAAGAAGAAGAAAATTAAAACAGTCCTTGAGAGTTAAAGTACTACTTTGAGTATTGTTGTTGCTGTGTGCCATGGAGTTGGAACCAACTCATAGCTGATCTTCCAGTGGCTTTTCAGAGGCAGTACATTGAATGGGAGGAGATTTTTCATGCTTCTCACCTGAAGCAATTGGTGGATTTGAACTATGTGCCTTAGATATTGCAGAGCAGGTTCTTACCACTAGACCACCAGAGTTCCCTTGAATATATGCCACGTTACTTTAGAGACCATGTCAAGAGTAGATTTCATAGATTGAACACTAATAACTGAAGACCAGATAAGTTGTGGGATGACATCAAGGCCATCATATAGGAAGAAAGCAAAATGACATTTTTAAAAAAATAGGGGGAAAAAAAGACCAAAATGGATAGCAGATGAGACTTTGAAACTTGCTCTTGAATATAAAATATGTAACGCAAAGGTCTTCACAATTACTTTTCTATGCATCAGAGATCTGTACAATGGCCAAAGATGACAGAGGAATAATAGATGCCTTTGAGTTGTGGTGCTGGAGAAGAGTATTGAACATAACATGGACAGCCAAGAAAATAACTGGATTTATCCTAGAGAGGTTAAAACCAGGCTGCTCCTTAGGGACAAAGATTTTCAAGTTTCATCTCACAGACTCTGGGCATGTGGCCAGGAGAGATCCGTTTCTGGAGAAGGATATCATGCTTGGAAGGATGAGGAGGGACAGCACAGGAGAAGAAAACACTGGAGAAAATGGATTGACAAGTACCTGAGGTAATGGGGGTAGGTATATTGGAGACAATGAGACTGGCTCAGGATAGAGCAGAGTTCAGAGCTATCGTACGTAGGATCACCATGAGTTGCAGACGACTCAATGGCACATAACAACAACAACAAAGCAAGTGGGAGAAATGGTGAAGTAGCTGAACAAAAAAATCTCAAAGAATAATTGGAGAAGACAAAGGAGGCAAGTATTAAAAGGAAATATGCAAAGACTTGAAGTTAAACATCCAAAAGGGAAGAAGGTGTTATTTTGTAATATTGAAGAATAATTTAGGGAAAATATTGAATGATTCAGGAAGCATCAAAAGAAGCATCTTCTTGGGAGGAAAATGTGCAACAATGAATGAATGAAAATCCAACTTTTTTGTAAACTTTTGTTAAAATCAGAAGGAAAAAAAGAAGGGTCTTGTGTCAAAAGAATTAGCTGATATTTGACCATTTAAGCAGATAACTTATGATCAAGAAGCCTTGAAATTAAATTTCAGAGGGTATTGATAAGGTTTTACAGAGACACAAAATTATTAAGGAATGTGGAGTGTTTCAGAATTTACTGTTATTGATTCCATTTTAAAGGGATAATATGTTCAACATATTGGATAAAAAAAACCCATATAATTTAAGAAAACAACCCACAACACCTTGGTACTGAAGGGAAAAGTACAAACTGCACTGAAGACATTGTAAAAAACAGTACCTCAGGACAGAATGAAATAAAAATTAAATTGTTTCAACAAATGTACACAATTTTGAGGCATGCCCTTGTCTGTGCCAAGAAATGTGGAAGACAGGCACTGACTAACAAAGTTGAACAGATCTATATTTGTATTCATTTGAAAGAAAAATGACCCACCAAAATGTAAATGTAGAGATTATCAAACAATATCATTAAAATAATACATAAGTAAAATTTTCCTAAAGATAATTTAAAAATGATTGAGATTGGAGGAAGACTCATCAACATTCTGTGTTATGCAGATGACACAACCTTGCTGGCTGAAACTGAGGAGGTTCTGAAGCGTCTGCTACGGAAGGTCAAGGACTGCAGTCTCCAATATGGACTGAAGCCCAACATGAAGAAAACAAAGATTCTCACCACTGGGCCAACTGGCAGCACCATTTAAGATGGAGAAGAGATTGAGTTTGTTAACAATTTCAGGTTTCTCAGCTCCACAATCAACACTCTTGGCAATAGCAGTCAGGAAATCAAAAGATGAATTGCACTGGGGAAGTCTGCTGTCCTCTCCAAAGTGCTAAAGAACAATGGTACCAGTCTAAAGCCTAAAGCGTGCCTGATCCAGACTGTGGCCTTTCCAATTACTTGTTATGCATTAGAGAGCTGGACAATGACTAAAAATGACAGGAGAAGAATCGATGTCTTTGCATTGTGGTGTTGGAGAAGAGTCTTGAACATACCATGGACCACCAAAAACCCAAATAGGTCTATTTTGGAGACAGTGAAACCAAATTTCTCCTCGGAGGCAAGGATTTGAAGCTCTGTATCACACACTTTGGGCAGATGGCCAAAAGAGACCAGTCCTTGGAGAATGACACCAGGCTTGGAAGGGTGGAGGGACAGCTCAGGAGAGAAAGATTCTGGATGAGATGGATTGACATGGTAACAGGGTCAAGGGGATTTGGTGTATGGAGTCAGCGAGACTAGCTCAGATAGGGCAAGGTTCAGAGCTATTGTATGTAGGGTCATTATGAGTTTCCAGCAACTCAATGACATATAACAACAGTACATTTTGCAGAGAATTGCCAGAAATTCAAGCTAGATTCAGAAAATGTGAATACAGGATATTATTACTGATGTTAGATGGATCTTAGATAAAAGAGATAATAGAAAATGTTTATCTGTGCCTCATTGACTGTGCGAAGGTGTTCTAACCTGTGGAAAATAACAAATTAGGATCACATTATTGCTGCTGCTGTTACGTGCAGCTGAGTTGACTATGACACCTAGTAGTCTATGAACAGCAGATTTGAAGCAGCACTATCTTCATGATCTCCATGATCCTCAAGTCCATTGGAAAATCTTCCTCTTTTCCCTGTCCTCCCTGCTGTTCTCAATATAATGTCCTTTTCCCAGGACTGCCCCACCCCGACAACATGCCCAAGCATGCAAGATGGAGTTTTACTATCCTTATCTCCAACAAGCACCTTCTTTGTATGCCCTACAAGACAGAATTGTCTTTTGGCGTGGGATAGTCAGAACTCTTTTCCAACACAAGGTATCACTTCTTCCGTCACTCTTGTTCACTGTCCAAGTTTCAATCATAGGAAGCAATTGAAAATACCACAGCTCACATCAGGTTCAGCTTAGTCTTTAAACTGATATTCTTACTCGCTAGCACTTAGGAGGAATCCTTGAGAGCAGATTTTTCCAATGTAACATGTCTTTTGATTTATCGTATGCTATTATAGGGACATCATAGATAATGACAGATGGAGCTTGGCTGAAAGCAGAGAGTACCAGAGGAATATCCGTGTTTTGTTGCCTATGCAAAGACATTTGACTCTGTGGATCACAGCAAATTGTGGCTAACTTTGAGAAGAATGGGAGTCCCAGATCACCTGATTGTGCTCATGTGAAACCTACACTTACATCCAGAAACAGTCCTCAGAACAGAGCAAGGAAACACTGCATGGTTCAAAATCAGGAAGAGTGAGTTAAGGATGCACCTGTCTCCATATCTTTTCAACCTGTATGAGAAATACATTGTTCAGAAGGCTGGAAGAATGTGAGGAAAAATGTGGCATCAGGATTGGAGGAAGTCTCATCAACAACCAACATTATGTAGATGACATAACCTTGCTTGCTGAAACTAACTGAAGTGGACCTGAAGCATTTGCTGGAGAAGGTCAAGGACTATAGTCTTCAATGTGAATTGAAGCTCAACATCAAGAAAAAGGATTTTGAAGCTTCAGTTCACATATTTTGGGCATGTTGCCAGGAGGGACCAGTCTTTGGAGAAGTACATCATGCTTGGAACGGTGGAGGGACAGCGCAGGAGAGGAAGACCATGGCCGTGATGGATTGACACAGTAACTGAAGTAATGAGTGTAGGCGTGTCAGAGACGGTGAGATTGGGTCAGGATAGAGCAGGGTTCAGAGCTATTGTGCACAGGGTCACTATGTGTCGTAGTCAACTCGACGGCATATAACAACAACTATCATAGTGTTGATTGTGGGTCCAAGTCAAATGAAATTGTTGACAACTTAAATTTTTTCTCCATTTGCCTATTGGTTTAATGGTGAGGATTTTTGTTTTGTTGAGGTTGAAATGTAATCCATATTGAAAGTTGTAGTTTTTCAACTTCTGCAGCAAGTGTTTCAAGTTAATAAGGATAACATAGGGAGCTCTAGTAGCCTAGTGGCAAGAAGCTGTGCTGCAATCCCAAAGGCACACGGTTCAAGGCTGCCTGCCGCTCCATGGAAGAAGAATGGGCAGTCTCTTCCTGTGCGATTAACTGCCTCTGAAAACCTGCTGGAGGGTCATCTATGGGTTAGTTCCAACTGAACAGTACACCACAAGGATGACATTATAAAGACTGGACATTCACAATTAAAACACTTAATTGTGTTCATGTGGAACCCGCACATGTACCAAAAGGCAGTCATTTAAGCAAAACGGAGGGACACAGTGTGGCTTAAATCAGCAAGAGCTTGCATTGGAGTATCCTTTAAACAAACTCAGTCAATATGTGTGTTGGTCAGTAATCTGAGACTATATAATGTATAATCTAGACTATATGAAGAACACAGTATCAAGATTGAAGGAAGACTCATTAACAACCTGTGATGTGTAGATGGAACAACTTTGCTAACTAACAGTGAAGACTTGAAGAAATTAATCATGAAGAACAAAGATTATATAGTCTTCAGGAAGGATAATATCCCAACAAAAAGAAAAAAACTCCTCACAAGTGGGCTGATAGGAAACACTGTGGAAAATGGAGAAAAGATTGATATCGTTAAGCATTTTCTTTTCCTAAGATCTACAGTCAGCACAGTGGTGGGAGCAGCAGTTAAGGTGTCTAAGGAAGTACATTGCATTGGGCAAATCTGCTCCCAAAATACCTCTTTAACGAAGGAGCCGTTGTGACCTAGTGGCAAGAAGCTGTACTGCAATCCCTAGAGTGAGGCTTACTTTGAGAACTACAGTGTGTCTGACTCAAATCATGCTTTTTTTAATTGCCTCGTGTGCATGTGAAATCTGGACAATAAGTAAAAATAGTGTTGGTGAAGAATGTTAAATACAGTCTGGGCTGTGAGAAGAACACATCTTAGAAGAGATAAATCAGGATGCCCCTTAGAAGACTTCATGTCACATACTTTGGGAATGTTATTGAGAGGGACTAGTCTATTGGAGAGGGACACCATGCTTGGGAGAGTGTCAGGGGAAACAAAAAAAAAAAAAGGAAGTCCTTCAATGATATGGAAAAGCAGAAACAAAACAGCTGTAAGATGCAGATAACACAGGTCTGGGCAAAATTTTGTTCTGTTGTACAAGGTGTGCTATGAGTCAGAGGAAGTCCTACAGCACAAATCCTAGAGGCTCAGTGGTTACGTGTTCTGCTGCTAATGAAAAGGCTGGGGGTTTGAATCCACACAACAGCTTTGCAGGGCAAAGACCTGAAATCTGTTTTGTAAAGATTCAAAATTCATTGCTGTCAAGTTGATTCTGCCCACCTGAGATCGAGAAGAACCAGAATTTACTTGAAAGTAACACACATCAACAATGTGTTAAAATGAATTCAGACTGAGCCCTCACTCCATCCCCAGCATGTTCTAAGACTTTCAGAACAATTTTCACAGAAACTCAGAGAGGCACTATTGTTCTCAAGTTCCAGATGGAAACACAGACATGTTAAATAACTCTCATGATCACAGAGCCAAGGTGTGAACCAGGTAATTGGGTTCAGAGCCTGCTCTTTTCAAGCTTTCACCACTGTCACATCCAGACTCCACACCTGAGACTCAATAATACGGTCTTATGTGGACTAGCTGCCCCCCTCTGCCTCCTTACCAAGTAGGGAGCCCTGGGAGAGGTAAGAAGCTAGGCTGCAATCCCAAAGCTACACAATCCCAAATCACCAGCTGCTCTGGAAAAGGATGGGGAATCTTCTCCTGTGCAATTTACTGTCTCTGAAAACCCTCTAGAGGTCTGTTATGGGTTGATTCTGACTCAATGGCACACAATAACAACAAGTTGTTACCCAGTGGATTAGAACTCATGAAGAAAGTGGTTCAGTTTGAGCAATAAGGCTAGTGTGGTGTTGGTGGCTGTTACAGAGGAAGCAAAAATAAGGTGAAGAATTGCAAGATCCAAATTCTCCAAACCACCTCGAAATGCTGGCCTGAAAGCAGACCTATCTATCAATGGTAAAAGAGCACCTCAGGCTGGGTGTAAAAAAGAGCAAGGGCCACGTGGGGATGGCCACGTTTGACCTCTACTAACTCCACAACTTAGGAGTGGCATCCATTTCCTAAACAACATGCCTCTGTAAACTCTATGAACTTTGATAAATGGTGATAGTTATAGAAAGGGTTCAGGACTTTTGTTCATAGGGTTGCTATGAGTCATGCTTAACTCAATGACAATCAACAACAACAACTCCACAAGGGGTAAGTGTTCCCGTCAACAATAGTCACAACACAAAAGTAATTTCAGTGAGGTCAGACATATCCCCCACATGCCTGCACCTTTTCCTACTCATCCCAACACCAGTCATATTGCTTTACTGGGTAGGAATCCTTGCAATACCTCACAGAGAACACAGAACTATATTAAGGAAGTCAAAAGGCTAGAATTCAGGTTAGTAGCAGAATCTGGAGAGTAGCAGAGCTCAGTCAGGATCTGAAATGTGCTCACAGGCACTTCAGCCTTCACCCTCATGTCTTTAGGTCCTTGTTGTTGTTGTCAGGTGCTGTCGAACACAACCCATAGTAACCTTATTAACAACAGATCTAAACTCTGTCCTATCCTCACATTTCCTGACACACTAGAGACCACTACAGCACTCACTGTTGTCAAGCCACCTGGTTGAGGGTCTTCATCTCCTTCACTGACCCTCCTTTCCAAGCATGATGTCCCTCTCCAAGAAATAGCCTCTCCTCCCCACATGCTCTTCTTCAACAACTCAACTTAAAGGTCTCAATTCTTCTTTCTTATTCATTATCGATCTCTCAGATGTATTGTTGTTGTTGTTGTTATGTGCCATCAAGTTGCTTGTGACTCATAGCGACCCTATGTACAAGAGCTCTAAATGCTGTTCTATCCTGTGCCAACCTAGCCATCTCAAACGCACTTATTCCCACTGCTCCAGTCACAGAATCGATCCATCTCACCAAAGGTCTTCCTCTCCTTCGCTTCCCCTCCGCTCTGCCAAACATGATGTCCCTTTCCAAGGACCAGTCCCTCCTTGCAACATGCCCAAAATATGTCAGACGAAGCTTCAGAATCCTTGACTTCAGGGAATACTCTGGCTTCACCCTCTCCAGGACAAACTTGTTTGTTCTCCTAGCAGTCCATGGTATATTCAACACTCTTCTCCAGCACCACAGCTCAAAGACATCAATCCTCTTTCTATCAGCCCTATTCACCGTCCAACTCTCTGACACATAGCACATAACTGCGAAGACTATAGCCCGGATCAGGCACACCTTAGTCTCCAGCCGGACATCGTTGCTCTTCAGTACTCTTGAGAGGTCCCTCACAGCTGACTTTCCCAATGCAATTCGTCTCATGATTTTCTGGCTGCTGTTACCAAGAGCGCTGACTGTGGAGCCAAGTAAATTAAAACTGTTAACTATCTCAATCTCCTCACCATCCATGCTGATGCTACTAATTGGCCCAGTGGTTAGAATCTTTGTTTTCTTGACATTTAGCTTCAGTCCATGTAGGAGACTGTAGTCCTTGATCTTCTGCAGCAAGTGCCTCAGGTCCTTCTCAGTTTCAGCAAGCAGGGTTGTGTCATCTGCATAACGCAGGTTGTTGATGATTCTTCCACCAATCCTGATTCCACATTCCTCTTCATATAGCCCAGCATCTTGGATGATCTGTTCTGCATACATCCCTGATGGACCCCGTTCTTGATTTTGAACCATGTAGTGTCTCCTTGCTCTGTTCTGATGACTGCCTCCTGGTCCAAGTATAGGTTTCACATTAGCACAATCAAATGTTCTGGGATTCCCATTCTTCTTAGAGTCAGCCACAGCTTGTTGTGATCTACACAGTCAAAAGTGTATAGGAAGTGATTGGAAAAAACATGGCCTGAATCAGATGTACCTTATTCCTCAAACTGGCATTATTAGTCTTCAATAATTTGGAGAGGCCCCTAACTGAAGACTTTCTCAATGCAATACATCTCCTGATTTCCTAACTGCTGGTATCAAAGGTGTTAATTGTGGATTCGAGTAAGATGAAATTATTGATAGTTTTAATCTCTTCTTCATCCACCACAATGTTGTCTATTGGACCAGTGGTAAGAATCTTTGTTTTCTTGACATTGAGATGCAATCCGTATTGAAGGCTGCATTCCTTGATCTTCTGCAACAAATGCTTCAAGTCCTCTTCCCTTTCAGCAAGCAAGTTTTGGTCATCTGCATAACATAAGTTATTAATGTTGTTGTTATTGTTGTTATGTGCCATTGAGTCACTTGCGACTCATAGTGACCCTGTGTACAATAGCCCTAAACCCTGCTCTATGCTGTACCAATCACACTGCCTCTGACACACCCATCCCAATTATCCCAGTCACTGAATCAATCCACCTCATAGAGGGTCTTCCCCTCTTGCACCATCCCTCTGCCCTCCCAAGCATTATGTCCCTCTCCAAGGACCTGTCCCTCCTTACAACATGTCTAAAGTATGTCAGACAAAGCCCCAGAATCCTTGCCTCCAAGGAGCAGCCTAGTTTAACCCTCTCCAGGATGAATCTGTTTTCTTGGCAGTCCATGGTACATTCAATACTCTTCTCCAGCACTGTCTCCCTCAAATCCTGATGCCGCATTCCTCTTCATAAAGTCATTACTCCTCAATAATTTAGAGAGGTCTTTGAGTGCGGATTTTCCCAGTGCAATATGTCTTCTGATTTCCTGATGACTGCTGGTACCAAGGGTGTTGTTTGTGGATTTAAATAAGATAAAGTTGTTGACAGTTTCAATTACTTTTCCATCTATTTTCAGTTTTTTACTTTGAGATGCAATCTATATTGAAGGTTGTATTCTTTGATCCTCTGCTACAAGTATGCCAAGTCTTCCTTACTTCCAGCAGGCAAAGTTGTGTCATTTGCATGATGCAGGTTATTGATGAGTCTTCCTCTGATCTTGATGCCACATTTTTCTTCACAGAGTCCAGCTTCTCGAATAATTTTCTCAGCATACAGATTGAATAACCCTGACATCCTCCTTTCTTAATTTTAAACCATGTAGTGTTTCCTGGCTCTGTTGACAACAGCTTCTTAGTCTAGAGATAGGTTTCACAAGAGCACAATTAAGTGCTCCGGGATTCCCATTCTTCTCAATGTTAGCTATAACTTGTTATGATCCACGTAGTCAAATGCTTTTGCATAATCAATAAAGCGTAAATAGACATTATTCTGGTATTCTTTACTTTCAGCCAGGATCCATCTGACATCAGCAATGATATATTTTAGTCCTGATAATTATGACTTTCTCAGCTCTAGTCCTCCAAAACTTGGGCAAAAGGCTTTTTAGAGGGGAGGATTTGAAGTACTTGTTGCAGAAGATCAAAGACTACAGCCTTAAATATGGATTGCATCTTAATGTCAAGAAAACAAAAATAGTAGCCACTAGACCTCTAGGCAACATCACAATAGAGAAAGAAAAGATTGAGATTATCAATGATTTCATCTTACTTGGATCCACAGTCAGTACACTTGGTACTTGCAGTCAAGAGATCAGTAGATGTTTTGCACTGGGAAGTCTACAGTTAGGGATCTCTCCAAATGACTAAATAGCACTGATAAAAAAAAATAGCACTGATGTCAGTTTAAGGTGCACCTGATTCAGACTATGGTCTTTTTAATCACTTGTTATGTATCTGAGAGCTGGACAATGACTAAGGATGACAGAAGAATGTTTGATGTCTTTGAACTGTGTTATTGAAGAGTGCTGGATATTCCATGGACTGCCAAAAGAACAAACATCTCTTGGAGAAAATATGCTCTTGGAGGCAAAGATGATGAAGCTTTGTCTCACATACTTTGGACATGTTGCTAGGAGTGGCTATTCCTTGGAGAGAGACATCATGCTTAGGAAGGTGGAGGGATGGTGAAGGAAAGGAAGACCTTAACCACACAGTGACCACAGCAGTGGGCTTGCGGGTATGGGACAAGGACAAAGGTTCAGGTCTGCTCATAGGATCGCTGTGAGTCGTACTTGACTTGATGACACCTAGCAACAAAATCAACCTGGCTATTTTGGTGATATATACAGGTAACTAGTGACTGCTATGCTGGACAATGCAGATGCAGAACGTATGCATCACTACAAAAGAAACCCAGGCATTGCTGTTGAGTCAGAACTGACTCACAACTGACTACAGTGGATTTTAGGAGGCCATCCATCTCACAAGAAGAAATTGCACTTCTTTCTCCCTCGGAATCCCTGGGGGATTAGAATCTGCACAGATGAGCTGCCTTTCTTTGAGTTACCAGCACAACTCTCTATAGACTACACCACCAGTGGCTAGTAAAATAAAGAAGGATATCTAGGCAGTAGTTACAAATAACTGTTATTATCATCCACACGTAGGCACCTTGCCTTTGAGGAAAGCCCTCTACATGATCTATGAAGTAGTCTTGTCTAATCAAAACTGAATGGAGGGCAAGCTTCCTGACCTAACTACCCAACTGTAGGGGACTCAAACCTGTGAAACAGAACCATAAGGGGTTCTTCAGCAGAATCCAGGCCAAAGGAAACTACAGGTCAAATAACCCTCCATAAATAAATTTTTAGTCCAAAGAGGAATAAAGGAGAGGAAATGAGGAAAAGACGGGAACATTTTAGAGGAGATCTAAGAGACCTTCAACTACAGTGTATGGCATTATGAAATGAACATATGATTTAAAACATATAGAATCAGGACAATTTGAGCACCAGTTATCCAGTGAATAAGGGGGAAGAAATGTTGAGTTTTTCTATATTTGGATAATGATTTTTTTAAATAATGAATTTTTAAAGACTGTGTTTTGGTGACATATATTGACCTTGCTTGTTGAAACTGAGGAGGACCTGAAGTACTTGCTGCAGAAGGTTAAGGACTGCAGCCTTCAATATGGATTGACTTTCAACATTAAGAAAACAAAGATTCTCACCACTGGGATGATTGACAGCATCATGATAAACAATGAAGAGACTGAGATTGTTAACAGCTTCAGCTTGCTTGGTTACACAATCAACACTCTTGGTACTAGCAGCCAACAAATAAAAAAGAGAATTGCACTGGAAAAATCTGCTGTCAGGGACCTCGCCAGAGTACTGAAGAACAATGATGTCAGTCTAGAAACTAAGGTACCCCTCATACAGGTCATGGTCTTCTCAATTACTTGCTATGCATCAGAGAGCTGGACAATGACTAAATATGACAGAAAAAGAGTTGATGCCTTTGAGTTGTGATGTTGGAGAAGGGTATTGAATATACCAGGGACTGCTAAGAGAACACACAGGTTCAACCTGGAGAAGGTGAAACCAGGCTACTCCTTGGACACAAGGGTTTTGAAACTTCATCTAACATACTTTGTGCCTGTTGCAAGGAGGGACCAGTCTTTGGTAGGGATATCATGTTTGGGAGGGTGGAGGGAAAGCACAAGAGAGGGAGACCCTCAATGAGATGGACTGATTCAGTGACTGGGGTAATGAAGGTAGGTGTGTCAGAGACAATAAAGTTGGCACAGGATAGAGCAGAATTCAGAGCTGTTGTACATAGGCTCACTATGAGTCACAAGCAACTAGACAGCACCTATCAATAACATGTTTTGGTGATGTATACTGAAATAATTAGCGATAAAATGGTGTCAAGAGCTTACTTAACAATAACTGGGGTGGGAAAGTTGTTGGGAATACAGAGGATCACAGAGTAGCTATGAATTGGACACTGTTGAAACCAGGTGATGGATATAAAAGGTTCATTCTATTTCTTTTTTCTGTTTCAATAAGTTTGCAATGGAATGGGAAATAAAGATACAAAAGCCAAGTGCTGAACAGATCATTTGAGAAGCTGGACTTTATGAAGAATGTAGCATCAGGATTGGAGGAAAATCTGCTGTTAGGGACTGCTCCAGAGTGCTAATGAGCAATGATATTAGTCTAGAGATTAAGGTGTACCTGATCCAGGCCATGATCTTTGCAATTACTTGCTATGCATCAGAGAGCTGGACAATGACTAAGGATGACAGAAGAAAAATTGATGTCTTTGAGTTGGTGCTGGAGAAGAGTCTTGAACGTCCCATGGGCCTCCAAGCAAACAAATAGGTCTGTCAAAATAACAAATAGGAGAGGGTGAAACCAAGTTTCTCCTTGGAGGCTAGGATTTTTAAGCTCCATCTCACATACTTTGGGCATGTTTTCAGGAGGGACCAGTCCTTGGAGAAAGACACTTTGCTTGGGTAGTGGGTCAATGCAGGAGAGGAAGAAGCTGGATGAGATGGATTGACACAGGTTGCCTCAGGATAGGGCAAAGTTCAGATCCATCATATGAGTCATAGTTGGCTCGATGGCACACAATAATGACAGTAAGAAGAACAAATTAGACACTGTGTTTTTCTTTTCATTTTGGCTGAGAGAGGGGCAGCCCCAGAAGACCTTGGTATGCAGAAGCAGTTCTGAGAGCCTAAGAATTCCTGCATTGGCTTCTAGAAGGCCTTGACCTTTTGGCTTTCATGAAGATATTAAGACCACCACCCTTGACCTGGACTCTCAGACAATCAAGTCCAGTGGACTTTTTAAGGGGACTTGGTGCCTCTCAGATACATGCTTCCCATCCTAGTTTCATAATTTGATTTGCTTCCAGAAAGATTTACATCCTTAAAAATCCTATGGGACACTTAGACTCTTGTCTTAAAGGATTGCTGTGAGTCATCTTGATGACATCATCATCATCTCATCTCATCACCAACAAATCGGAACTGACTCATACCTGACTCTTCAGCAGGTTTCTAAGGCTGAAAATCACGCATGAGGGTATAGTTCATTTTTCTCTGTAAAGCTGCTAGTGGATTTGAACTGGGAAAGAGGCTCAGCCTTTGGGTTAGTGACATAGATCCTTGTTGACCAGAGTTTGCTGAGTTGATGGCGGTAGGTTTATCATTGAATCTACTACACGTGAGAAGGAGCTCTGGTGGCCCAGTTCTGAGGAGTTGCACCGGCAACTCAAAGGGCAGGCAGTTTGCCTCACGGGAGAAAGATGGGCAATCTCCTCTCATACACAATGTACTGCCTCTGAACACGCACTGGAGGGTCAGCTATGGGTCAGTTCTGGCTCAATGGTACACAGAAACTAGAAGTGAGAACTATTACAACCCTATTTTCCCTGAGAGGAAACTGAGGATAAGGATTGAATTAAAGTTTTCCACATAGCAGAGGCAGAATTTGGACACAGGCAATCTGTCTCCAGAGCCTGAGTCCTAAATCTCTAAGCCCCACTAGCCTTCAGAAAAGCAGGATGGGCAGGCCCAACCCACAAGAGGTGCTTCCACAGGTCAATGGGAATCCCTTGAGAGTTTTTGATCAAGGATGACCCAAGCACCCGCCCAGTGCCACATTTAAGCTGTTTCCAGTGACACCCTTTATCTCAGCCAGGCACCCTGACCTTGTTTTATATTCAGTCCCCAGAACAACATCGCCAGAATTTCACTTCCACAATCTCCTAGTCACAGCACAAGAAAGTTCCCTTCACTTCAATGCCACCACCACTGTCACCCTGAAACCCAGTCTAATTCCTGGACCTGTGAGGTTTCTGTGTCTTATCTGGTGTCCAATTCCCCAAAACCACATGCTCTCTCCCAACCCCACCACACCCCCATTGCCATCAAGTCAATTATGACTCATGACAATCCTGGTGTCACACAGTAGACCTGTGCGGCATTTTCCGGGCAGTAATCCTTACAGCAGGAGATCCCCATGCCTTTCTTCTGTGGCCGCTGGGTGGCTCTGAATCTCTTTTCAATTTGTAGCCTCACAAAAGCCATTTGAATTATTTGTGGCCCCTGCCTGGTGCCCAAGTCCACTGCCATTGTGTCAATTCGGACTCATTGTGACCCTGGGGGACAGGGTAGAACTTCCAAGCAGTGTTTCCAAGGTGGCAATCTACCACCGGCCTTTTGTTTAAATGGATTTTGGGGTAGTGCTTAACCACTCTGTCACGAGGTTGACAATAACTTCTGCTCTCCTATTCTATTCCTTTCCTCTTCCCCTCTTTTTTCCTGCCCCTTTTCCCCATTGCTCTGTTTCTTCTCTTCTTCATTCATTGACTTTCTCTCACTAAAACTCAAACTCATGGCCACTGAGTTGGGACCTACTAATGGCTGGCTCTCAGTGGGCTTTTGGAGGCTCCCAATAGCACACGAGGAGACTGCTCAGCTTTCTCCTCAGAGCTGCTGGTGGGCTGGAAGGAACAGAGGCTCTGCCTTTGGGTTGGCAGGGCAATTGTCTCTAGACTATGTCTCCAGAGTGCCCGACGCCAGCAGAGCTCCAGGACTGCTTGAATGTGAACAATCTCATCTCTCACAACATCCTTTAAACTTTTGTTTAAATTGAAGGAAAGCTCTTTGGCCAATGATTAGTCTCTGTGCACTGCACTTCCCTCCTCTCTAGCTTCCCCACCTTAATTCTATCTTCTATCCCTTATTCTCCCCACAGATGCAATCCCCCCAGGACCCCACCTGGCACACAGCCATGCCCCTGAGCTTATCCTAGGAGCAGGCCAAGGAACCTGCCAAGTAGGGGCTATAAACATAATGGAGCTGGCAGGACCTCCTCCCCAGGGCGTGAGGCCGTCACTCACTGTCGCTAACAGGCTGTGTCCCCAACTCCCTTTGCTGTGCTTGTGGGGGCTTAGGGGAGCCTGAGCGAAGGAACTTTTATGCACCTCAGAGGTGTTTTGTCTTCCTGTTTCTGCTGCAATTCCCTTGTCCTGCTCCAGCCTCCACTGGCTGCTTACAAGAGTTTCTGTCTGCAATGAGTCTCCTTCGCTCAGCACATACTCATAAATTAGCAAGAAGCAGCAAGCACGCCACTTACAGAGGAGGAGCAGGCCAGGCCGGCTCACAACCTGAAAGGCAGCATCCTGGAAAACAGCTGCCCAGTCTGTGATGACTAGAGCTACAGAGTGTGGTCTCCAATCTGCCTCCCACCCCAGGCTCTGATCTCCAAGTAAAATAAACTCACTCTAGTACTAGACAAATTCAGCCTATGTATCTCATTCATCCTCAGAATGGGCCGTTGCCCTGATGAGTCAGTGCCCACGTTCACACGGCGTAAGTGGCTGCAATGCTCTGCTAACCATGAGACTGCTTCAGTCTGCACAGGGAACCCACAGCTTCAAGAAGACCCAAGAGCTCTGGTGGCCTAGTGGTAAGAAGCAGCACTGCAATCCCAGAGATACAGGGTTCGAATCCACCAAATGCTCCTTCCTGGAGAAGGAGAGGCAATCTCCTCCTGTACCAGTCAGATCCAATTTGACTGCGCACACACACACACACACACACACACACACACACACAAAATAATAAGAAGACCTAAGAGACAGTGATGGCCACCAGATCTTGCTCACTCTTTGACTTGTCACGTAAAGCTGTGTGACGTCACATGGCAGACACTGTAGACTGACTGTCTGAAGTCAACCAGGAGCCTTGCTTGATTTCTGATCGAATAATTTGAGTTGCTGGATTACACTTCAACATCAAGAAAACAAAAGTCTTTACCACTGGACTTATAGGCAACAGCATGATGGAGGAAAGATTGAAGTTATCAATGACTTTGTTTTGCTTTGGATCCACACTCAGCACCCATGGTTACAGCAGTCAAAAAGTGTCACATCACAAAAGATGTGTTGCAGTGAGAAAAATCTGTTGTCAAAGATCTCTCCTGGAAGGCTGAAGAGCAACAATGTCAATTTAAAAACTAAAGATGTGCTCAACCCAAGCTTTGGTATTTGGGACTGCCGTGTATGCATCTGGAAGTTGGACAATGAATAAGGATGACAGAAGCATAATTGATACCTTAGAATTCTGGTGTCGGTGAGGAAACCGAACATCCCTTGAGCTCCCAAAAGAACAAATAAATCTGTCTTGAAGGAAATGCAAACTGGGTGCTCCTTAGAGGCAAGAATGGTGACACTTTCTCTCCGGTACTTGGATATGTCACCAGAAGAGTTTGGTCTTTGGAAAAATCATCATGCTGGAGAAAGTGGAGGGTCAGAGAAAGAGAGGACCACCTTTAACAATGTGGATTGACAGTGAGCATAACAGTAGCCTTGGTCATGTTGGAAATGGGAAGGATGGCGCAGGATGAGGATGGCAGGGTTCAGATCTGTTGTTCACAGGATTACTGTGAGCCATGTTTGACTCAGTGGCATACAACAAACATGAGAACTGTTTCTTTTGCAACTAGAGATGACCACGATGCTCATGTATCCCTGATTTCACCAGTGGCATGCAAGGAGAAGTTTGTAGAAAACTCCAAGGAAGAGCTGTCCTCCTGTGTAGAAAAGGTTTTCCGCCCACAGGATTGCCTTCTGTTTAGTGTAGTGGCATGAGAATATGATATTAGGAGCTTTGACAACCACCTTGTGAACATTGAGGAAAGAAGCTTCAGGACAAGAGACAACCTGTCTGAGGACATAATGAGCCTGCACCTCCAGACTTCACCTCCCGCTGCCAGCTCTACTCTGTCCTACAGAGGTGCTATCCGTTGGAAGTGACTTGAAGGAAATGGGCTATTTGTATCTGGCACATCGCGGCCCTGACTGGCCCCTCAAGTGTAAGTAACCACAGGGTTCACCTAGTGGAAGCATAGGTTCACCATGTAAACAATACCCTCTCTGCACCATTCAGTGGGCATCACCATTCACTGATGCCTGATGCCTTCCTTGAATGGCAGTTCTTTTTAAAATCCTCTCTCTTTTCTGACTACATGACACCTTCCATGGAAGTAAGACTGCTGATTCGCTCATTTTAAAATAGAAATAGTAGCCTGTATTGTCCAGTTGGACACGATGAACTCACTCTCACAGGGTGGATTACCCAAAGGCAAGGGTAGCCCAGGCTGACTTGTGCTTCTGTGCTAATCTGTAGTGAAACGTTTCACATGGTTTTCACCACATAAAAAAGATGTGACATGTTTCACAATCGATTGTGATTGACTCATTGCCAGGGAGTCAGAACTGACTCATAGCTGACCCTCCAGAAGATTCCCAAGGATGTAAACTGCACTAGAAGAGACTGCCCGTCTTTCTCCCAGGGAGCTGCGGTTGGATTTGAACCTCCGGAGAGGCAGCACTTCTGGGTTAGCAGAGCAACTCCCTACAAACTACACCACCAGAGCTCCCTAGATCAGTGAATAAACACGAGTAAATCCCCAAACACGTGACATTTAAAAACCTGCCTGTGATCTGGAAGGTTAACCGGAACTGGGGAAGTTGTACGTGGAAGCCGCGGAAGAGGAGACCGAAAGGAGGCAGAGCACGCCCTATGGAGCCTGAGATGGAACACGTGTTATACCAGGATGACTGGGTTCTACCAGGATGGTGAAGAGCATCTTCCACCCAAAGTCGACCAGCTCTGAACCAGCATCATTGGCTTTCACTTAGTCTATGGAACACAGGGAGCTCTGCTGGCTTAGTGACAAGGAATCACGCTGCCAAGCCAAAAGTACGACAGCACCTAACAACAACAACAAACCCGTGCAAGGAGCCCTAGTGGCACTGCGGTTCAGCAATCAGTCACTTAGCAAACCGTCAGCAGTTGAAAGCTACTGCTCCTTGGGAGAAAGACGCGGCAGCTTGTTTCCATAAGCAATGTTAGCAGTCATTGAACTGACTCCAGCTCAAAGCAATTCAATGCACAACAGAACATCATCTTGCCACATCCTGGGCCACCTTTAACATCTCTGCTGTGCTGAAGCCCAAACACCAGTGCGCCAGCTCTACTCTGTCCTACAGAGGTGCTGTCTGTTGGAAGTGACTTGAAAGGAGTGGGTTATTTGTATCTGGTACATCATGGGCCCTGACTGGCCCCTCAAGTGTAAGTAACCACAGGGTTCTATTGGGTTCACCTAGTGGAACCATAGATTCACCATGTAAATAAACTC
>NW_006399787.1:8189468-8196452 GCF_000299155.1 Elephantulus edwardii
AATTTACAGAGACTTTGGATTTCCATTCCTTCATTGTTGCACTTTTCTGCCCTCCCCACCCCAGCTCATTCTTCTCTTTGAAAAGTAAAAGAAAAATTCTTTCCTTGATATACAATCCCTCCCTCCAAGTCCTTTAAAAGGGATATATGATTAGGTATTATTGTCAGTGCAGGAGTCTAGATCGAAGGCTGCATAAAATTCTCTCTCTTTTTTGACTACATGGCAAAGATCTTTGAATTTCTGACAGCACCTACATATTGCCTTTATTGTGTACTTCTTAAGAATGCTTTTAGCTGTAAATGACAAAAAAACTCAACTATCAGTGTTTTAGATGGTTGTTTTCTCTAGAAGGTGTCTTGAAGCAGGTGGCTTCAGGGGATAAGTTCATACCTCGACGGTTTCAGGCTAAGCGCATTTGCATGTTCCTTGACTTTTCTTTTATATTCAAAAACATTTCCAAAGAGAAGAAGAAAAAACAAAACACACCAAAATCCTAAACCAGATTCTAATTCACAGCAATCCTGGATGTTCCAGAGCCGAACTGTGCTCCACAGGGTTCCTGGCTGCAAGTTTTCAGAGGCAGGTTCACCAGACCTTTCTCCCTCGGTGCCACTAGATAAGTTGGAACTGCCAAACTTTTGCTTAGCTGGTAGCTGAGAACTTAATCACTTGTGCTAACCAGGGAGCTCCTTTAATTCTAACTGACCCCTTACATCTTATTGGTCACAGCTGTGTCACATGATTATCCCTAGGCCCACTTGTTGTTAGGTGCCATTGAGTCACCTATGATTCGTAGCAACCCTATGCACAATATCTCTGAACACGCCTCTATCATGAGCCAATCTCACTGTCTCCAACACACTTGCCTCCATCGTGCCAGTAACTATGTCAATGTAACTCATCTTCCTCTCCTGTGCTGTCTCTCCACCCTACCAACCATCATGCCCCTCTCAAAAGATATGTCATTCCTGGTCACAAGGCCAAGTTAGTGAGATAGAGCCTCAAATCCTTGACTATAAGGAACAAGTTGGTCTCCAACACAGATCTGTTTGTTCTCTTGACAGTCCATGATATGTTCAATGCTCTTCTCTAGCGCAACAACTGAAAGGCATCAATTCTTCTTCTGTCATCTTTTGTTATTTTCCAGCTCTCTAATGCATAGCAAAAAATTGTGAAGACCATGGCCTCAGAAGCTATTGGAAACATATGTTATTTTCCTCTTAACAGCGTTTAAAGTGGAGGCAGGCCTGGTGAAAATGGAAGTTGTAGTAAATTGGCTAGCAGTGTTTGCTATACCATACCTGAATGAATGAATGAGTCAATACATCTGTGAGAGGGCTTCCACCTGGGAAAGTCTAAAAGGAAGGAAAACTGGGGACCTGGTTTTTAGAGACCTGTGGGGCCAGTGAGTCATGCTGGATGAGCCTCCCCTATTCTGAACCCCTCAATGCAGATCCTTACCCCAGGGGAGGCAGGCAGGGGTCCATTCCCCTGTTGGTCCCTGCCCCCATCCTGTCCATACAAGATTGATAATGAAACCAATACCTTTCACCAGCGTAATTTTCATATTTAATGAGCGTGACTCAAAAACTATTACATTAATTAGTCAAATCCCACAAACTGTTAATGGTGCACGCGGTAATTAATATTGTATTCAATTAAAAAAATGACCTGTTTAGGGGGCTTCTCCCAGGTTGGAAGTGTGTGGATGGCAGTTTCTGGTGTGTGGGCCCCATTCACTGGCCGAGGCCCCATGATTGTGGCTGTTCCCACTTTTCCTTATAGTGACAAGGGAAGAAAAGGGCCAGGGGACCCAGGCCCCCACCAGCTTCTGGGACCTCCCTCGGCCCCTCTCCCCTCGGCCCTACCCCCTCTGCCATGCGACAGCCTGCTTGCTGTGATTTATGGGAGTGCCCTGTGCAGGGCTCACAGACTGGAAAATTTCCAGTTTACACAAGAATTCCCTGAAAAATGAGCTTGGTTAATTTATTTCTTTCATTAGTGAGTTCAGACTGTGAGATAATCTTTCGGCGCTGTCCCCTCGTGCCCACCTCGCGCTGTTCACATGCCTCCCTAGGTTGTGTGCCCCTGTGACACTCCTGCTTGCTGGGTGGGTGAGCAGGGCCCCCAGGCGGCTGGGGCGCTCACTGGATCGGTCCCTACAGACTAGACCATCGACTGGCACTGGAGACCTTTAGTTAATTAAGATGTCGCATCTTTCCCCTTCAGCATGTGACTCAGGCTTGAGGCTTTGAGTGAAATCAACAAGACCTCTTGGCTCTAAATGGACTTAGTGTGTTGTGTTCTCAGAGGACCAGTGATTTTCTAAGCCCTCATGTGGTGGAGACCAAGAAGAGTTCAAGTCAAAGCCTCAACCTGAAGTTTAAAGTCCAAGTGCAGAGACCGGAGCTGAATTAGAGATACAGGGAACAGCACCTGGGACCAGGCCTGCCTGCACACATCGGGTTGGAGCAAGAGTGTGCTCGAAGACCTCCAGGCCTTGGCTCTCCCACTTCTCTTCCCATCCGCAGACTCCAGTCCCTTCTCCAAACTTTAACTGTTTTCACCAAAAACTGCTTCTCAGCACCATCAACGTTGTGGTTGGGCACCTTTGAGGCTGTTCTGACTCATTGTAACCCTTATGTACAACAGAACCTTGCTCAGTCCTGTGCCGTCTTCAAAATGTCTGCTTGAGTGCATTGCTGCAGTCACTGGGTCAATCCACCTTGTTCAGGGTTTTCTTCTCTTTCACTGACCTGTCTTCCCAGCATGATGTCTTTTTCTAAAGATTGGCCCCTTCAGACAACGTGCCCAGAGTATGTGAGAAGTCTAACTATCCTTGTTTCTCAGGAGCACTCTTGTCATACTCTATGTCTGCACATCTTCTGTTCTATAAGGATGTCATCACTCAGATTGGATTCAGACCCACTGTACTACATAGACTGAGAAGCTGTTGTCGGAACAGAACAAGGGAACACTGCATGGTTTGAAATCAGGAAGAATGTTGTGCATCAGGGTTGTATCCCTTTTCCATACGCATTCAATCTGTACGCTGAGCAAATCATCCAAGAAGCTGAATTATAGGAAGAAGAATATAACATCAAAATTGGAAGAAAGCTCATCAACAGTGTGCATTATGCAGATGGCATAACCTTGCTTTCACAAAGTGAAGACTTGAAGCACTTATTTGCAGATCAAAGACTACAACCTTCAATATGGGTTATGTTTCAATATCAAGAAAATGAAAATCCTAACCATTGGACCAATAGGCAACATCATGACAGGTGAAGAAAAGATTCAAGTTGTCAGTGATTTCATTTGACTTGGATTCACAATCAATATACTTAGTAGCAACGGTCAAGAAATCAAAATATGTGTTACATTGGGGAAAATTGCTATCAAGGACCTATGAAAAAGTATAAAGAGCAAGGATGTCAGTTTCAAGATTAAGATGCACCTGACCCCAAGCCTTGGTATTTTCAGTTGTTTCCTATACATCTGAAATTTGGACAAGGAATAAGGAAGGCTAATGAAGAATTGATGTCATGAATTGTGGTGTTTTGAAGAATAATGAATACACACGGACTGCCAACAACCAACCCCCCTCCACACAAACACCCAAAAATCTATCTTGAAGGAAGTACAAGAAGAGTGCTTCTCAGAGACAAAGGTGGTGAAACTTCATTTCACTTAGTTTGGACATATTATCAGAAGGAACTAGTCTTTAGAGACAACATACTGAGAAAAGTGGAGGGTTGCTGAAAGACAAGAAGACCCTCAATGAGATGGGTTGACATGGTGACTACCATATGGTCTTAAGCCTGACAGAGAGCCTGAGGATGGTGTAGTATAGGGCAAGGTGACATCTGTTGTTCACAAGGTTGTTAGGAGTTGCCCTCCTCTTGACCGCACTTAACAACAACAACTACTACTCCAGTATATATACACGTTATACATGATAACTGACAGTATCTTCCAAGAACATATTTTCGAACAAGATCACCTTCATAAGTAATGGGGGCTGAAAGGAAGACTCGCCAACAATGTTGTACAGATGATATAACATTGCTTAAGAAAAGTGAAGGAGACTGGAAGCTCTTAGTAAAGAATATTAAATACTATCATCTTCAATATGTATTACATCTTAACATCAAGAAAACAAAAATTCCTGCCACTGGACCAATAGGCAGCATTAAGATAGAGGGAGAGAAAATTGCTGTTGTCAAGGACCTCATTTTACTTGGATCCACAATCAATACCTATTTTTCATTGGATCTACAACGAAAGGAACAACCAAGAAATCAAAAGATGTGTTACATTGGGAAAAATATGCTGTAAAAAACCTTTTCAAAGTGCTAAAAAAAAGTGCAACAATGAATGAATGAAAACCCCAAATCTCTGTAAATGTTCATTAAAATTAATAAAATTTAATAAAACAAAACAAAAAAAACAAAGTGCTAAAAAAAGAGCAAGGATGCTAATGTTAAGGGCACCTGATATAAACCATAGTATTTTCAATTGTTTCATATGCATGGACAATGAATAAAGAAGACAGAAGGGTTGATGCCTAAGAATTGTGGTATTGGTACATAGTAGTGAATATCCTATGAACTGTCAAAGAGCTTATAAATCTATCTTGGAGAAAGTGTAATCAGGGTGCTCCTTAGAGGTAAGGATAGTGAAATTTGGCTCAGATGCTTTGACCATGTTAGTAGGAGGGGCTAGTCCTCAGAAAAAGACGTTATGCTTGGACAATAAAGGATCCAAAGGATTACTTTCCACCAGGTGGATTGACATAGTGACTGTAACAATAAGCAAATGGCAAAGATAAGGTAAGTTTCCAATCTGTTGTTCATAGTGTTGCTATGATTTGTATCCAGCTTGATGGCACCTTAACAACAAACAATAAATCGGAGGTTAGGACATCAATATAACTTTCGCTAATGACTCATAGAAGTCATATGTTTCCATTGTAGAAAGCTGAGTGATGGCTGTTTGGTGTCTCTTAATAATGCTTTTGCAAGTTTTGAAAAACCTATATAGCTATTTCAAAATAAAGAGTAAAAAAAAAAAATCGGAAGGTTACACCTATTTTTATAGACTCACCGTGGACTTGACAGCTCCCAGTTCAGACTGAGCCGCACACTGGCAAGCCAAATACCATGAGCCACGTTGTCATTTGTGATTACATCTCTTGAAATAGTGAACAATTTTTAGCATGGTCTCAAACAATGCAAGGTCCAATTTTATCTTGATTGACAGGAGTTGATTTGCTGGAAGTTTCGGTGATATTAAAACTTTGCAAACAGTTGCCTGCTGTTCATATCTGTTCATTTAAAAAAAGGAAGTTAGTTCTAGGCTAGAATATTTCACCTACATAGATGTCCAGTGAGATATCAGAAATTCTTCTGGGACATGGGATGTTGTCCTTTGGGATGGTCCTGTTTGTGAAGAGATGGTATGTTCCCTGGGGCATGGTCATTAAATTCCTGTGGAGAACTTGATCACAGGAATAGTAAAAAATAAACAACGAAACAACAACAAACTCTCCTGCATGGAGGAGGTCTCCACTGAAAGCCAGAGTTACAGGGAGGTCTTAGCTGACATCTTTATTCCTAACACTGGTGGAAGCCTACTTCTGACAGTAAATGCTCTTGAATTTGGGTTTTTAAATGTCAGTTTCTCTTTCTCCAGCCACTCTAGCATCCTCCCTCCAGTCTGTCCTTTCTAGCCTTGTCCTTGCCAATATTCACTGCCACGACTCAGATCGAAAGACTTAACATAATGGCTATCACTTGGGAGCTTGATATCAGGGTACATATATCCCAGCTCCATGCTCATTACCATGCAAGAACCAATAACTAGAAGTTATTATTATTATTATTATTATTATTATTATTATTCATTTTACCAGAAAGAGATTAAAATATGTGAGCAGAAAATATTTTAATCATTAGTAATGCAAGCAAGTGTCTATCTAGAATTTTAAGTCTTTCTAGACTTCAAATTATGTTGACTGAACTATTTTCATTCCATTTTCTTAAGGCAAGGATGAACTTCACCTCCTATCTTGCTTTTGTTTTCTCTTTCTGTAGGTGTCTTCTTCCCTGTACGTATATCTTCTTTCCCTTATTTACTTCCTGGTCCAGTGCATGAGTTCGGTATATGATAAATGATGACGAGTATTTTTATAGCTTTACTGAATAGAATTGATAGGTTTTATTCCTATGGAGAAAGTATTTAAGAAAAATGAATATAACTTTTCTCAAAGAAAATTATGTCAACTTTATCAAATATCTTCTTATTTCTGCATAAAAATTTTGATAAAATATTTAGTTTTTACTTTCTTTCATCTTACAATTTTAAATGTTTTGAAGGAGAATATTCCAAGAATACGAGCTTACATAAATATTCTATAGCCCATTCATCTGTGTCATCTTCTAGGCTTTTCTGAAATTGATGATAGGTATGTTGTCGGAAATAATATAGCACAGCATTTAAAATGACTACAGCTTCCATATATATTAGACAGAGCTGTAAGTTTATGCTTTCTACTTAAAAACATTTAAATCTGGTTTTAATTTTTATCTCAATGTGCTTGATTTTGTTGTTTTTGTTGTTGTTATGTGCCACTGAGGTGTCTGTGACTCATATCAACACTAAGTAGCTCTGAAACCTGCTAGAGCCTGAGACAATTTCATAATTTCTGACAGACTTAATCCCCGTTCTCCAGCCACTGATTCAATCCATCTCATCTCGGGTCTTCTTCTTCAGCACTGTCCCTCCACACTTCTAAGCCCCTCCTAGTCACATACCCAAAGCATGTGGAACAAAGCTTAAAAATTTGAGCCTCCAGAAAGCAGCCTGCGTTTATCTTCCGCAGGGCAAACTTGTTTGTTCTTCTGGAAGTCCACGATATGTTTAACACTCCAGCACACTATTCAAAGGAATCTATCCTTCTATTATCTTTCTTTATTATCCAGC
>NW_006399787.1:8196552-8204921 GCF_000299155.1 Elephantulus edwardii
ATTATTATTATTATTATTAATTTTACCAATTTAGGGCCCTGCCAAAACTCTGGATGCTCTAGATTTTATGGTGACCTCAGTCCTGCCATAAGCAAAGAAGGAGAGGAAGGAAAGTCTTGGCACCCCCTTCCTGCTTGGTGTGTCTATCCCTTCTCTGGGAGAGAGTAGACTTTTTCTAAGGCAGATAGCACAGCAATTTCGAGTACTTCGTAATGACTTCTTACACTGGTGTTTAATAGAATTCCCTGCAAAAGAAGTTGAGTCCACAGTCATTAAAAGCCTCCCACTGACTTGAATGTAATTGCTGCTAATAGACTAAGAGGCAATTACTATGTAACCTGCCTTTTAGTTTCAAAACAAACAATCACACGTGCTGAGAAGGGAAGAGGATTACAGTTCTGCCCAATTATACTCAAATTTCTGCTCTGTTTGAAAAGATCCAGTAATTCAACAAATCACAGAAAGGTTTAATGGCCGACTGAAAAATGATGTTGAGGTTATGTGGTAGATAGATTAATGGCCTTCCAAAGATGCTTATGACCTAATAGATGGACCCTGCACTTATGTTAGACTACAAGGTAAAGGAGAATGAAGGTTGCTAATCAGATGATCTTATAAATAGATGATTCTGGATTGTCTGTGTGGTCCCAGCCTAACCATTCTTACCCAATCCATCGGATCCATTGGATCCCATCTCATGGAGACAATACAGGATGGGGCATAGCTGTCCCATAGGATTCCCAAGGCTGAAATCTTTACAGAAGCAAACTGCCACATAGTTCTCACATCGACTGGCATGTGGGCTTGAACTGTCAGCCTTTTGGGTGGCGGTTGAGTGCCTTAACCCCTGTGACATCAGAGATGCTTTAATCCAATCACAGGGATCCTTAAATGCAGAAGAAGGAATGAAGAAGACGTCTCAGTGATGTAATATGACTATCTTAGCTGACTATCTTAGTTATCTCAAAGACTCACACGGCCAGGCCAGCCCGAGTTCTCTTGCTTAAGACATCACCACACCTTTGTCGGTTGGCTGAACCCTCTTGATAACACGTCCAAAGTATGTGAGATGAGGACTCACCATTTTTGCCTCCAAAGGAACTTTCTGACTGCACTTCATCCACACACGTTAGTTCTTCACTAAGGACACACATACCCACAAACACAAAACATACAGACACATGCATACATTTAAAAGACATATTTACATACATGTTTGTACGTATCGACATATTCTAGTTTTCTTCTCATGAGCACACACACGCCAACTTTTCTTTCTTATGACGTTGTTGTCGTTAGGTGCCATCCAGTCAACTACAACTATTTGACCAACAGATCTGAACCTTATCCTTTCCTGTGCCATCCTCACCATCTCTGAGATACATAAGCCCGTCCTTAGTCACTGTGCCAATCCATTTTGTTAAGGGTCTTCCTCTCTTACGTCCACCCACCACCATTCCCAGAATGATGTCTTTTTTCCCAAGGACAGGCCCCTCCTGGAAATAAGCCCAAAGTATATGAAACAAAATTCCACCATCTTTGCCTCTAAGGAGCATCCCAGTAGCCCTTCCTCCAAGACAGACTTGTTTGTTCTTTTGGCAGTCCACAAGACACTGAGCTGCTTCTCCAGTTAAAAATAACACTGTGGAGCCTTCTGGATCTTTTCAGCCCAGTCTCTCACTTGGGTTCTTGTCAATTTACTAAGTACTCAGCCAGTCTTGGTCTTGCTTTTTTCTTTTTTCTGTCTCTCGGTCTCTTTCTCTGTCTTTAGCTCCCTGTCTCTCTCTGTCTGTGTGAGTATATCTCCTAGTCTTTCTCTATAGCTGGGTCCCAGCCTCTCATGCAGATGCCTGGGCCATAGGGATGAAGTCGAGTTTTTGTTTTGAGGGATGCTGTTACCCACCTCCCTCAGAAAACAGCAAATAAAGGCCTCATTATGGACACAGATGGTCAGAACCAAAGGACCTGTGGGACTCCCTTGGGTCACAGAACCCCTGCTTTACTGGGGAGTTCCTGGCATTGGAAACTAAGCCTTGAAAGTTTCCCAGAGTTCTTTGTCTTTTGAACTTCCCTGTCCTTGCTCCTGCTCTGAAGAGCCAGTGGGAACTTTCTGCTTGAAGGCTTGAATAGCACCTGTGGTTTGGAGTCACCTTGTGTCTCCGGGGGGGCCTGTAGCTTGGAGTCGGCAAATCTACACGATGCCCCTGTGCCATCTCTAATAGAGCCCGGCCTTCACACTCGGATGAATTTCAGGAATACTGGCGGAATAAATGAGTGAATGAGAGCAGAAAAGGGAGGGAGGGAGGAAGAGATTCAGAGAAATTTCTTTCTCATAGCCTCCTTCTGTGTCTTTGGCAGTAAAGGGGTGAGATTCATTTGCTCCATTTTATTAAGCACTATAAACATCCACTAGGAAGAAGGATTAGCCATCCACTTGCGAAATATAACAGGCCTTCAATAACCCTATGTGCAATAGAGCACACATGGAGTAGAACAACACATGTGGCAACTGAGGCTAAGCCCTCAAATTTGGAGATGGAGTGATACAGTAACTGGGGCAATGGGGATAGGTGTGTCAGAGTCAGTGAGATTGGCTCAGGACAGGGTAATCCCAGTGGAAACAACCCAGCTGCCCATTAGCAAAATTTTCATTCCATACAAAGGAATATTATTCAACTATGAAGAATAATTACACATCCTATAATTTGGAAGCAGGAGTGGCACCCAATTCCTAAACAACATGTCTCTGGAAACTCTATGAACTTTGATAAATGGAGATAACTATAGAAAGGTTTCAGGTCTTTTGTTCATAGGGTCACTATGAGTTATGCTCAACTCGACAGCAATCAACAACAACAAAAATGTGGATGAACATAAAAAGCATTACATTAAGTGAAAGAAGCCAGATATTAAAGACCTTGCAGTGTATGGCTGCATTATGTGAAATATCCAGAACAGGGTTAAGGTAACTCTTGATCCATTGTTGCTTTTGTTGTGTACTGTCAAGTCAGACCAATACGTAGCTGATCCTCCAGCTGGTTTTCATAGGCAATTAATTGCATGGGAGATTACCCATCATTCTCCCATTAATAAGCGGCTGGTGGATTTGAACTATGTGCCTTTAGGATTGTAGCACAGTTTCTTGTGACTAGGCAACCAGCACTACCTTCTAACACATTAGGCCACAGAAAGAGAGTGGGAAGGGGAAGGGGAAGGGGAAAGGGAAGCGGAAGCGGAAGGGGAAGGGAAGGAGAGAGAGCACAAAATAGAAGGAGAGAGCAAAAGGAGATAGGAGGGGGAGAAAGACACGAAAAAGAGAATGAGAGAAGAGTTCTTTGAGAAGCAGGGCACATAACCAAGGCTGCTTGCTTTAATGTTGCCTCACAGTCTCGCTGAGGATCAGAAAGTGGAAGAATGAAGTTTAGCAAGTGCTCAGCCCCAATCCCATATATTATTACAAAATAATGCTTCTGTTACTGTGAAAGAATCCATCTTTCTTTTTTTTTCCCCCCACAATTCCAGAGTCTATTTGCCCAGTAAAATGAAGGGATCACAACCATTTTTTATGACATCCAGAAGATATGGAGGATTACTTTGACAGACCTAAAGCCAAAGGACTCTCAGGTGAACTTCGGAGCCATTTGGGGAAGGCTTGGAGTTCTTGATCCCTCAGAAACTCTAATTTCAATTTTTTCTGAGACTCCTTCTCCAGAACCTTTCAGCTGCTGGCTACAATCTGAAGACTTTGGTTACATCAGCAGGCAAATCTCAAAAATATCCCGGCTCAAATTTGTGATAAAGGAAGACAGACAGTACCCAGCCCAAATCTCCAAGGCCACATGGTCAAATCTCTTTGATGAACATCTGTATGACAGATGACCAGTCAGCGCCACCTCCGGTCTGGACTTCTGCTGCGTCTTCGCCCACCTCTCCTCCTGCTCTTGGGAGGTCCACGAACAAAACACCAGTCAACACTGATGGGCTGTCCCATCAAATCCTGGCCATTGAGTCCCTCCATGGCAGCCTGGGCCTCCTTGTATGTTTCATACTCAACCAGAGCATATCCCTTCAGGTATCCTGTACACCTGTCCAGGTTGAAGTGGATATTTTTTATTTCTCCATATTCTGCAAATTTGTTGTGGATGTCTTCTTAGTGGCTTCCTCATGAACTCCAGTGACAGACAAAATCCAGCCTTCAACAGAGCGCTGTGGTCCGGGTTCATCTCCATCCTGCTCCACACTGTCGAAATCCTCACGAGTTCGCACCCGGGTCCCTTCGTCAAAGCCAAAGCCGCGACCTTTCAGTTTCTTTGCTTTTTCCTTCAGTTTATGTATGCTCTCATCGCCATCCTCATCCATGGCGAAATCCTCGCCTTCCGCCTCATGAAGATGCAGTACGTCCGCCATCCTGCCTTCCTTCTTGAAAGAATTCATTTCTGGTCACCCATCCTGCCTTGCTTCGCTTTGCACACACACTAGTCATTTCTTAAGCTGCTGCATTTCAAGGTCAGTTTTCCTCACCTTCTTCCTCTTTTGCTGTTGTTTGGTGCTTCCTGCAAGCTCCCCCTCATAATGACCCTAACAGCCCTGCCAGGACCAGGGACCCCCTGCAGCATATATCACAGAGTCAGGTTACCCAATAAACAAGGCAAGTTGATATGTGTTCATTTACTAATCTGTAGTGAACAGGTTGTTTTGTTTTGTTTTGTTTTGTTTTGTTTTGTTTTGTTTTGTTTTTAGCATATCAAACATTCCGCTTCTTAAGAGGGCTGGCAGCTGTCTCTCTCAAAGCATCAAAGCCTCTTTTCAAATTTATGTCGTCTTCTCATTCACAGGGATGGAGGACAGGACACAGGAAGCCAGGTAAGTAAACACCACCGGCTTCCTGATCTTTATTTGCTCATCAGTTTCACATAGAATATGGTGAGACACATGTGAAAATTGTGGCCTGTGGCTTAGGAAGCACAAGGAAGCCTGTGCTTACCCGGCTTCCCGGGAAATCCACCCTTGCACACCACACACGGTTAACTTTACCCGGAGGCGGTGGGGACCCCTGCCCCGGGTGCGCGCGTGGCCACTCAGGTGTGGCCCAGAGCATAGCGAGCGAATCCAGTGATATTTCACACAAATGAGAAATGTTATTCTGCAGATTAAAGCCTCGCCAAGCCCGGTTTTGTCTTTATTTATGCCTTTCCATTTCCCTCCGCGCTGACACGGGTGGCCCACGCCGGGGAGCACTGAAGGACGTAATTGGCGTGGTGAAGGATTGTCGAGCAGCCCGGACGCTCCCGCGCAGGGCCACCCCCCTCCGCTCCCCCATCTGTCACCATCTAATGTGACAAAGTTTTTATCGGGCATTGAGGCACAGGAGATTAAAAGTAAATACTGCAATCAGGAGGCAGCTGGGGAGAAAATGCAACGCATTTCACAGTAAGCTGCACAGCTCATCAGGGTAGCCTTGTGGCTGGGGAGGGAGGAGGCGAGTGCCGGCCCTGGGGTGGCGGGCCCCGCCAGGCGCAGACTGAAGCAGCTGTGCGCTCAGCTGGCTACGTCGCAGGAAATGTTGCTGTGGTTAGAGTCTGGCCCATGGCGACCCCATGTGTACAGGGTGGCTCTGTTTCAGAACCTTCGAGGTTGTGCCCTGGAAGCAGACCTTCAGTCCCACCTTTCCAGGGACCTGTGGGTGAGCCCACTCTACTAGCTGTTTGATCAACTATCTTCTCACCTCAGTGTTTGTAACAGCAAAAACAAACATAGACTTGTCACCCTCACTGATCTAATTCATAGCAACGTTTCAGGACAGAGTGGAGAAACAATATAGGGTTTCTGGGAAGCTAAAAAAGTTGGAGGGTCAGCAAAAGAGAGGAAGACCCTGGACAAAAAGGAAGACCGCGGTCGAGAAGGAGTGACACAGTGGTTTGAGCCTGTCAGAGGCTTGAGGATGGAACAGGGTGAGGTGGGGTTCAGATCTGTTGTTCATAGTTAGGGCCAGTCATGGTCTGCTCTTTGGCGCCCAACAACAACGACATAGGGTTTCCAAAGCTAAAGTGTTTACATAAGCAGACTGCCACATCATTCTCCCTCAGAGTGGCTAGCTGATGGTGTAGGCAGTAGTACAGCCTTTAACCACTACATCACCACAGGAAGAAACAAAACAACAAAAACACAAATTCCCTGCCATCGACTTCATTTACACTCACAAAGAGCCTATTGTTGTTTTTAGGTGCTTGATAATGGTGACCACATTTTTGCACACAAGCAAACAGAAGCAGCAATCATCGTTATTAATGTTGATTTTGACTCACAGGGATCCCATTTGCCAGAGCAGGACTGGATTCCATCGTGTTCTCAGTGGCTATCATCTCAGGAAAGTGGATCACCAGGCCTTTCTTTGTGGAGTCACTGGGTGGACTTGAACCCTCTTTTTGTTGGTGTTGCCGTTACTAGGTGCTGTGGAGTCAACTTTGAATCATCATGACCCTATGAGCCACATGTTGAAATATTGTCCTATCCTATGTCATTCTCACGATCTCTGCATTGCACAAGTCATTGTTGCAGCCACTCTGCCAGTATGTCCTGCTGGGGGCCTTTCTCCTTTCTCCCATCATCTGACACCTTTACTTTTCCCAGAATGTTGTCTTTCTCCAAGGACTGGCCCCTTCTGACAACATGCCCAAAGTGTATGAGACAAAGTTTCACCATCCTTGCCTCTAAAGAGCACCTTGGCTGTATTTCCTCCAAGACAAATGTGTTTGTTCAGATGTGCCTATTCCAGGCTATTGTTTTCTCAATTACTTGTTATGCTTCAGAAAGTTGGAAAATAGCTAAGGATGACAGAAGAAGAATAGATGCCTTCAATTTGTGGTGCTGGAGAAGAGTCTTGAACATACCATGGACTGCCAAGAAAACAAATACATCTGTCTTGGAGAGGATTAAACTAAGAAGCTCCGCCTCACTTACTTTGGGCACTTGACCAGGAGAGATTGGTTCTTGGAGAAGGACATCATGCTTGGGAGGGTGGACGGACAGCACAGGAGAGGGGAACCCCAGATGAGATGGGTTCATACAGTAACTGCGGTGATGGGGGTTCATGTGTCAGAATTAGCGACACTGGCTCAGGACAGAGAAGGGTCCAGACTGCTGTACATAGGGTCGATATGCATCACAGGTGACTCAACCAATAACATTCTAGGACAGGTCTGAAAGCAGGAGTGGCATCCACTTCCTAAACAACTTGCCTCCGGAAACTCTATTCACTTTGATGATTGTCGATGGAGATAGAGGGGCTTCAGGTCTTTTGTTCATAGAGTCACTATGAGTCATGCTCGACTTGAAGGCAATCAGCAACAACAAAACTGCCTCATAAGGGTTTCCAAGGCTGTACGTTTTCCCAGAAACAATTTGTTATATCTTTTGTCCATGGAAGAACTAATGGTCTTTCAGTTAGTGTCTTGATCCTTTAACCACCACACAACTCATTCTCATTGCCAGGAAGTCATTCTAACTCACAGTTGATTCTTCAGTGAATTTTTAGAGGCTGTGACTAAGGATGACAGAAGAAGAATGGATGCCTTTGAGTTGTGGTGCTGGAGAAGAGTCTTGAACATACCACAGACTTCCAAGAAAACAAATAGGTCTGTCTTACAAGGGTGAAACCAAGTTTCTTCTTGCAGGCTAGGATTTTGAAGCTCCATCTCACAGATTTTGGGCATGTGTCCAGGAGAGACTGGTCCTTGGAGAAGGACACCATGTTCAGAAGGGTGGAGGGACAGCGCAGGAGAAGAAGACCCTGGATGAGACAGATGATTACAGTGACTGAGGCAATGGGGATTGGTGTGTTGGAATTAGTGAGACTGGCTTAGGCAGGGCAGGGTTGTACATAGAGTCCTTATGGGTCACAGGTGAATCAATGGCACATAACAACAATAACAACAACAAATCACAAGGGAGGAAATTGCCCTTCTTTCTCCCTGCGAGTCACTGGTGGATTTGAACCACCAGAGTTAGGAGTGCAGCTAGCAATGGACTGTGCCACCAGAGCTCCCTAGAACTATGTAACCAAAGCTCCTTAATAATGAAATGGTAGCAACCACCATGTACCAAGTGTCTACTGTGTGCCAACTGGGTTTTGCATATTTCCTGCTTTACTCTTCACAGTGATGATGTAAAATATAAAAGACTAAGAACCTGAGGGCCAGAAGGGTTAAGAATAAGGCCCTCTATTTGCAACTTTTTGAGAAAGCGCCATACCGCTTTCCACAGGGGTTGCACTATTTTACACTCCCACCAACAGTGAATAAGGGTTCCAGTTTCTCCACAACCTCTTCAGCATTTGTTGCTTGCTGTTCTGTTAAATTTTGCTATTTTGA
>NW_006399787.1:8206507-8207800 GCF_000299155.1 Elephantulus edwardii
AAAATTTTTTAAAAAAAGAATAAGGCCCAAGTTCACATTGCTGCTGAAGGCCCAAGATTCCCTCTCTTCTCCCACCCATTCCTGTCCTCCTCTTCAATAATCAGATAATGAGACTTGGGGTTGCAAGATAAACTTCCATAGCAAGGTTTTTCTTTTGGTGTTTTTTTCCTTGTTGCTGTGTTACACTAAACCACAAGTTTCTAGCACTCATTCATCCATTAAATTATACGTTCTCTTACATGGAATTCAGGCTGTGTGTTTTATTTGTTTATTTGGGGCTTTTTCTGTTCATTACCACTCATGTCTAGAATATATAGTAAGTGCTCAATAAATAAACATTTGTTGAATGATCATGTCTAGAATATATAGTAAGTGCTCAATAAATAAACATTTGTTGAATGATAAGTGGATGAAGAATGAATGACTATTGGTCTAGTATCTCTGATGGCAAGGAGCCCTGGTAGCACAAAGGTTAAGTGCTTGGCAGCTTACCAAGAGGTTGACTGTTCAAACATGCCAGTGGCTCTAACAGAGAAAGAAATGATCTCTGCTCCTATAAAGATTCAGGCTAGAAAACTGTATGGGGCAGTTCTCCTTTGTCACTTGGTTCTTCTGTGGGTGGGAATTGACTGAATGGTATACAACAACAACAACAAATGCACGTCCTATGACATTGGTACTATAGTCATTGAAGGCTGATCTTCACACTGACTTCCATGGTGCTGCCTTATGATGTTATCCCAGTAGGTGTTTTTTGGTATAGACCATGAATGTGTGTCCACAATTCCCCTTTTCTCTCCCTCTGACCTTGCAATTCCTACCTGCATCCTGTCATTAGCCCTTTGATAAATAAGCAATTGCAGGTCCTTACAATCTTTAAATTAAGCTCCATCTTTACCCACAAAACTTCCTTGAAGACTTCCTCTCCTTTTGTGGGGAGAGCCCAAGAAGATAAAAGCACACAGAACCCCATCTTGCCAAACATTGACCAAATCATCATTTGTAATCTATGGTCCCTTGAAAAGTAAAGTCATGTTCCTTCATTTCCAATTTACAGCTAGGGAAATTGAGGCCCAGGAGAGTGTGGGTGTACAAAGAGCGATCGTCCCTGCTTGTGCAAATAATTAGCATGCTTATCAAAAGGGCCAAATTAGCTCAGCATATCTTAAGATCAAGGAACTGAAGAACAAATTCAAACTTCAAGTTGCTATAATCAAGGATGCTTTCGGCAGAATGTTAAATGATCCAGGAAGTATTAAAAGAAGATGGAAAGAATATACTGAGTCACTGTAT
>NW_006399787.1:8209225-8211001 GCF_000299155.1 Elephantulus edwardii
ATGGGAGTGTCAGAGACAGTGCGATTGGCACAGGACAGAGCAGAGTTTAGGGCTGTTGTACATAGGGTCGCTATGAGTCGCAAGCGACTCTACGGCACATAACAGCAACAACAACATCTAATAACCAAAAGGTTAAAGGTGCAAGTTCACCCAGAAGGATGTTGTAGGAAAGAATTGTCAATCTACTTCCAAAAATCCAGTCATTGAAAGCTTTATTGAACACAGGTCTATTCTCAAACTCAGTGACTTGAAGAGTTGAAGTCAACTTGAAGACAGCTAGTGGTGGAGGCTGATAGTACCCACACTGGGTGATAATGGGTCAAAGAGTTAGGCCAATAATATACAGATGTTAAGATAACAATGTAAAAAAAAAGATAACAATGTCCTCTGTGGACTTGTGCATAATCCCTTCCTAAAGGCTCTATTGTCTTGGACACAAGCATGACCATGACACTTAACCTCATGCTCTAACCACTAATGTTGCCAGTCGCTCGGTGTCCGCCTGGAAAGAAGTTTCACCTTCTGATGATGCAAGATTTAGAGTCAAAAAACATTGGATTGGCTACACACTAGTCATTATCACATCATCACTGTAAAAAAATGGTATAGTAGACGCAGCTGACATCATTGTCCAACTTCACAAAGAGGAAGAAGAGTAATTATCAGTATCAGTAGTCCAAGACCAATTTCTATGAAGCAGAGGCAAGGCATACCTCTTCTCTCCAATAATTTTACTAGTTTTGACATCAGTTTTCCCTTCCAGAGTGTTCTGTATGACTTTGCTGGGGTTGATAACTTATTGGAATGACCACACAGAACTCATACAATACTCATAAAGTTTACTGAGATTACAGGCTACAGTTCAGGATCAGGATGGCTCAGGATACAGGTCCTTGATTAGTTCAGCATTTTCTCATTGCCCACAGGCCGACCTCTCAACATCTCAGGCCTCTTGAGTGTATATAGCTCCATCCTGTTTGAGCAAATGTTATAAAGCTCTTTAGTTTCACTGAAAAACACAACAGATCATCCTAGTTTCCAGAAGAGCTTTAACCCCTTGCTCTATTAAGTGCCTAAAGACACCTAGTCCCACCAACAAGCTAAAGGCCTCAGCTCTCTTCTCTATGAGTCTGGAAACCCACTGTATTGTCTCCCTCATCTCTCCTGGTTCTGCTGCCTCAGCAGCTGTCACTTCTCTGCCATTGGCTCACACCATCTTCCACTGTCTCTGCTGTTATCACTGCCTCCTGTGTATATGATGTTCCCATTGCCAGAACTCTGGGTCCAAATGAGATGCTCTGCTCTCATCTCTTATTATTGGTGGTAAGCAGGTCCCCCTTTCCACTTTATTGTTAGCTGGTGTTGAGTCAACTACAACTCATAGTGACCTCATGAACAATGAACTTGAACTTTGCCTTGTGCTGTGCTATCCTTATCATCTTAAATATACTTGAGCCCATTGTTACAATCACTGTGTTAACCCATCTCTACCTATCTTTCGCTGACCATCTACCTTTCCAAGCATGATGTCCTTCTCCAAGAATCAGCCTCTCCTAACAACATGTCTGTTGTTGTTGTTATTTGCTGTTGAGTCACTTGTGACTCATAGCAACCCTATGTATAACAGCCCTAAACCTTGCTCTATCATGTGGCAATCGCACTGCTTCTGACACACCTATCCTGACCACCCCAGTCACTGAAACAATCCACCTCATAGAGGGTCTTCCCCTCCCGCACTGTCCCTCCACCCTCCCAAGCATGATGTTCCTCTCCAAG
>NW_006399787.1:8212029-8213104 GCF_000299155.1 Elephantulus edwardii
TATTAAAAGAAGATGGAAAGAATATACGGAGTTACTGTATTGAAAGTAATTGGCAAACACAGAAGAATTTAATGAAATAACTTCTGAGCAAGAGCCTATGGTGACAAAGGAAGAAGTTCAAGCTGCTTTGAAGGAAATAGCAAAAAACAAGGCCCCAGGAATAGATGATATACCAATTGACAACATATCTATAATATATAAAAAAAGGTCAGCATCTTTGCCTCTAAGGAGCACCCTGGCTGTATGAACTTTCTTCAAGACATATTTATTGTCTTAGAAGTCCATGGGATATTCAGTACTCTTCTCCAACATTGTAACTCAATGCCACTGATTCCTCTTCTCAGTTATCGTCCAACTTTCAGATACAAAGCAAATAGCTGGAAAGACCTTGGCTTGAATGAAATGCACAATCTTACACTGACATCATTGCTCCTTAACATCCTAGAGAGGTCCTTGACAGCAGGTCTATCCAATGCAATGTATCTTTTGATTTCTTGACTGCTGGTGCTGTTTGCCTAAAAGTTCTTTTTTCCTAGTCATTAGTTAGCCCTTCTGATCTCTAGCTACCTTAACGGCAGACACATGGTCTTGCAAATCAGCATGGTTTTTCTAATCATCAACAGCTGAAGCAGCACTATAAAGAGAACACTCTCCACACTAGAGAGGATGTGAAAACACCAATATAGGAGCAGCAGCGGGACTGTGTTTAAGCTTCCTACTATATCCAGCCTTGCCCATTGCTCACCAATTTCTACAAAAAACCAGGCCTGCATACCTGCAGTCATGTGAGTCATTCTCCTGAGGAATCTGAGTTCCTTTTAGCGAATCTCTGAACCCAGAGCAAGAAGAGGAATTGGAGAACTGAGCCACAGATGGAGCTGTTAGTAGAAAGTATGGACTTACACAACTGGTTAAGCATTTGGGAGTACACTCACCTGAGGCTTCTCATAAATATTCTGCTGTTATTCTTGTTATGTACCATAAAGGCAGAACCAACTCATAGCTGACCCTCTAAAGGGTTTTCAGAGGCAGTTAATTACAAAGGAATAGCAGGAGAATTTATAAAAAAAAACCA
>NW_006399787.1:8214318-8225347 GCF_000299155.1 Elephantulus edwardii
AAAAAAAAACCCCAAGTATGGATGCTGGTGCCAAGCTTGTTGATTGTGGATCTAAGCAAGATGAAATAATTGACAACTTCAGTCTTTTCTCCACTTATCATGATGCTGCCTATTGACCCAGTGGTGAGGATTTTTATTTTCTTGGATTTGGGATGAAATCCATATTGAAGACTAGTCTTTGATCTTCGGCAGCAAGTGTTTCAAGTCCTTTTCACTCTATGGGGGTTTCAAGACTACAGCATTATTGAAAGTGTGATGTCGCTCTCTTTGCCTTTGAGCCAAAACCAATTCATAGCTGACCCTCTGGTTTCCAAGACTGTAAATCACACAAGTTATTGTTGTTGAATGCTGTCAAGTCGAGCACGACTCATAGAGACCCTATGAACAAAAGACCTGAAGCCTTTCTATAACTATCATCGTTTATCAAAGTTCATAGGATTTTTCCAGAGGCATGTTGTTTAGGAAGTGGATGCCGCTCCTGCTTCCAGGAGGCTCATCTTTTTCCTGAGGAGCCACTGATGGCTTCAGATTGCCAGAGACTCACAGTATCTAGTTTATCAACACAGCTCCATATGGACTATGCCACTAGAGGAAAAATAAACTGCAGCTGACCTGGCTTAGTGGCAAAGAAACTTTATTTGTCTAATTTAAGCCTGTCTTCTAGACATCTCAGGATGAGTTCAAACTGCCAACCTTTCAGTTAGTAGTTGAGCACTTAACCATTTGTACAACCCAGGGGCTCCAAATTTTCATTCAATGGCCTCTAAGATGAATAGCTTTGTTGGAAGACCATGATGAAGTGGATTGGCTCAGTGACTGAGGTAATGGGAGTAGGTGTGTCAGAGACAATGAGTTTGGCTCAAGATAGAATAGGCTTCAGAGCTGTTTGCTATGAGTCATTTGAGACTTGAGGGCACATAACAACCACAGTGTAATTTACTCATCATAAAGTGTATCCATTTAAAATAATTTTTAGTATATTTACAGAGTTATGCCTTTAGTCTTCTTACCTATGTTCTTAAGGCTCTATTTTTTTTACCTTATTTCTGACTACTTTCACTAATGACAGGTTATTTTCTTGTCTGCTTTTTAAATTTTGGTTTTCATGTCTATCCATAATATTGTCAGTAATAATATCCATAATAATTGACAGGTAGGTATTATTTCCTTCATTTGGACATGATGATCTTCCACAGCTCAGCTAGTGGATTTGAACCACATGCTTTCTTAAGGCTTAAATTGAGCAAATAAGTTAGTTTAAAGGCTATGGTATGCCTGATCCAAGCCATATTTTCAATTGCTTCTTACCATCAGGCCACCAGAGCTCCCTAATATTATAGAAATAGAAGATCCCAAAAGAACTCCAAACATCTGTTGTCGCTAAGTACTGTTGACTTGATTACAACTCACATGACTCCAGGAACAACAGGTCAAAACCTGGCCATCTTCATGATATCTGTCTGCCAAACTCTAGCCTCTCCTCCTTTGGGTTAAGCATTCAATAACTATTTATTCATGTTAGGAAAATATCACTTCTTTCTCTCCCTGACATGGGTATGCAGGTCTAGGACTACTAGACACACCTTTTAGGGGCTGTTTTTCTCATCCTGGCCCGTCTACTTAGGTTTTCAAAGTAGACTAAGAAATAAACAAAGGGTGTTCTAGTTGAGAGCATGTGAGAGGAATCTGAAAGGAGAGTTTAGATTGGGGAGATTTCTGGAAAGAGGGACAGCTGGGAAAGGCAGATAAATCAGGAGTGTCTAGTAGTGCTAGGCCCGGAGGGCTTGAATTCACCCAGTGGTTCTGTAGAGGAAAAACCTGGTGAACTGTTTCCATGAAAATCAGCCAAGAAAACCCCGTGGGGAAGTTCTACTCTATAATACAGGGGATGTCATGAGTCCAAGGCTGATTGAACAGCAGTCGAGCTGGCATGGATACAATTGTTGATAGATGCCCTCAAGTCAAGCATAACTCATAACGACCCTATGAACAACATATCTGAACTCTGGCCTATCCTGGTCACCTCTGACACACTTGAGCCCATTGGTGCAGTCACTGTGTCAACCCATCTTGTTGAGGGTCTTCCTCTCTTTCACTGACCCTCCAACTTTCCAAGCACAATGTCCCTTTCCAAGGAATAGCCTTTCCTGGCAGCACACCCAAAATATGGGCAGTGAAGTTTTACCATCCTTGTCTCCAGGAGCACCCGGGCTGCACTTTCTACAAGACATATCTTTTTCTTTTGGCAGTCCTTGAGATATTCTCCTCTCCAACACCACAACTCAAAAGCATCAAGTCTTCTTCTGCCATCTTTATTCACTATCCAGCTCTCTTCAGCAAGTAACTGAAAAGACCACGGCCTGAATCAGACACACTCTCGTCTTCAAACTGGCATCACTGTCCTTAATAGTTTGGAGAGGTCCCTAACTGTAGTCTTTTCCAATGCAACATGTCTCCTGATCTTCTGACTTCTACTCCCAAGGATGCCAATTGTTAATCCAAGAAAGATGCAATCATTGATTGTGTCAATATTTTCTCCATCTATCATGATGTTGCTTTCTGGTCCAGTGGTGAAGACTTTTGTCTTCTTGATATTGGCATGTAATGCATATTGAAGGCTGTAGTCTTGAATTATATGCAGCAAGGGGTGCACAAGGGGAATAAAACCTATCACCTGCTTTGAAGAGTCAAATGTGGAGAAGAAATTATTATATCAAGGGGGAAAAGGTACAGGCTTTGGAATAAGACAGGTCTAAGTTTGAATACAGCTCTTCTACTGACTAGCTGTGGGTCCCAGAAATTAGTCTCTGTTTCTTTATCTTTAACATAATTGTTGTTAATTGCTACTGAGTGGGCCCTTCTGTAGGAAGTGCTACAAGTCGTCTTCACTTTCCACGGGCCAGGTTGTGTCATCTGTATAGCTAACAGGTGATGACTTAGTTCACAGTGGAAAGAAGTGAGGCCAGGTTCTGCACCATTCCACCATCTGTTGGTAGGGTTGGCAGTTGAGATCCACAGAGTTTCCATCAGTCAGTGAAATAGATTGCCAGGCTTTTCTTCTTAGTCTTCCTTAGTCTGGGTGCTCTGCTAAAGCATAGACAGTATATAGCAACACACAATCCTTGAGTGACTGATGCACACAGTGACTTCACATGTGGTGTATTGGTTGGGAATTAAACTTGATCTCCTGGATCTAAACACAGTTGAGCTGGTTTTGGCCTATAGCGACCCTTCATTGGGTATCTAAGCAGGAGTTGGGAATCATTCTCCTAAAAAGCCAGTCATGGATTCAAACCTTCACAGACATGCAGCTTTGGGGTTACTGATAGAAGCCAGCGCCTCCTCTCCTAATACCCACCTTCCCAAGGACTTCACCCTCGGGCTAAACGTTCCCAAACTTGAGTGTCCATCACAACCCAGGCTCCCAGGTGTGTCTGTGGTAGTAAACTTGGGAAAATCAGTTTGCACACTGGCATGTGAGCTGTGTGTGCACGTGCATGTGCACACACACACATACCGTGAGCATCTGTGTGTGCGCCCACGCTTCGTGCTTGGGTGTGTATTTGTGTACATGCGCAGAAGCTACTTGTCATTATGCAGCTAATGGAAATACTGCCACGGATCGCAACTCTCAATTAGCTCCTGGGGCGATTGCTGTGACAGCCAGTTACCGAACAGCAAGGCCTAAAGGAATGAATTAATTTGTAGTACACGGCAGTTAGAGTCAGCACGTAAGGAACGGGACTCGACAGCCAGAGGCCCTGATTAGCCGAGCTGAGGACCATATGGCACCGCGGGTACCTGAGAGGTCTCTCCTCTGTGGCTCTGGCCTGGGGAGAGAGCAGAGAACATCTGGGAACTGAGCAGAGCTCAGGATCACTCAGCCATTAACTGCCTGCACAGCCCATCCTCCTCAGGGGATGAGGGGTACTAGCTGGCACACGCCAGAACCAGGTCCAGGCAGGTGCCAGGAGCAGGGACAAGGTGGTGAGGCCTTGTTCTCTCTCTCCAAATAGAACATTCTGGCCCACTCATTATGGCTGGAGTGAAGACCAGGCAGCTTCCAGGATGGACTCTTCATGAGCCATCTATGGCCAGTAAAAGCCCAAGGGTGCCAAAGTAGGACAGACACCAAGTACAGGCGGTCCCTGACTTTCCACTTCCATTCTGGGGATTCTGTCAAATGTGAGTTAGTTCTGACGTAAGAAGAATACCTCATTCCACTCCCACCCCCATGTTATTGACCTTTATTATCAAGTTATTTATCAATGTAAGATAATTGATGCCTTTGAGCTGTGGTGCTGGAGAATAGTGTTGAATATACCATGGACTGTCAAGAGATCAAACAGGTTTGTCCTGGAGAGGGTGAAGCCAGGCTGCTCCCTGGAGGGAAGGATTCTGAAACTTTGTCTGACATACTTTGGACATGTTGCAAGGAGGGACCAGTCCTTAGAGAGGAAGAGTGTTTGGGAGAGTGAAGGGACAGTGCAGGAGAGAAAGACTCTCAATGAGATGGATTGATTCAGTGATTGGGGTCATGGGATCAGGTGTGTTGGAGACATTGAGGTTGGCACAGGATAGAGCAGAGTTTAGGGCTCTTGTACATAGGATTGCTATGAGTTGCAAGTGACTCATTGGCACATAACAACAACAATATTTATTTGCTTTTAGGAATTGGTAGGAGAATGAGAACAACAGCAATTTATGCACTGCAACGTTATGCATGTTGTTGTTTTTCAGTACCATTGAGAAGGAACTCATTTATAGCTGACCTTCTAGCAAATGTGCAAAGGCAGTAAATTATACAGGAGGAGATTTCCCATTTTTCTCCTTCAGATAACTGGTGGATTTGAACAGCATACCACTGGGTTATTGTTATTATGCTGCAGAAGGTCAAGGACTGTAGTCTTCAATATGGATTGAAGCTCAATATCAAGACGACAAAGATTCTCACCACTGGGCCCACTGGCAGCACCGTAAGGGATGGAGGAGGGATTGGGGTTGTTAACGATTACAGTTTGTTCGGCTCCACAATCAACAATCTTAGTACCAGCAGTCAGGAAATCAAAAGATGAATTGCATTGGGAAAAATCTGCTGTCAGGGACCTCTCCAGAGTCCTGAAAAGCAACAATGTCAGTTGCACCTAATCCAGGTCATGATCATCACAATTACTTGTTATGCTTCAGAGAGCTGGACAATGACTAAGGATGACAGAAAAAGAATCGATGCCTTTGGGTTGTGGGGCTGGAGAAGAGTCTTGAACATACCATGGATTGCCAAGAAAGCAAATAGGTCTGTCTTGGAGAGGATGAAACCAAGTTCTTCCTTGGAGGCTAGGATTTTGAAGTTCCCTCTCACATACTTTTGAGCACGTGGCCAGGAGAGACAGATCCTTGGAGAAGGGCATCGTGCTTGGAACGGTGGAGTGACAGCACAGGAGAGGAAGACCCCGGATGAGGTGGATTGATACAGTAACTGGGGCAATGGGAGTTGGTGTGTCAGAATCAGTGAGAATGACTCAGAACATGCTGTACATAGGGTCACAGGGAACTTGACATCATATAACAACATGTGTCATCTAGTTGCCTATGACTCATAGCGCTTTTGGGGATGATAAGTGGCTCTGGTGGAACCAACCATACCCATGGAGACAGAGCCATATGACACTGCTTAAACTGCCTGGAGCCAACCACTATGAGGGTGAGTAGTTCCAGATAAGGGAGAGATTCTTGGCTGTGGGCTGTACCAGCACCCAAAAGACATCCATTAGACTCTGATTGGAAACAGCACAAAGAAGAGGCCATACCAAAAAAAAAAAAAGGAAAAAAAATGCTCGCCTCTTGGGGAGTCTACTCTTCTCCCACTTTCTTGTGCAGAGTAAACCACTGAAGAGTAGCAGCATATCTGGAGCTGGCCTGTAGCTGAGGGAAGATGTGGAAATGGACTCCCCATAGCAGCACACAGAAACTTGAGTGGAAATCACCAAGAAGGACTAGGAGATGGTGCGAGAGATGCTCTTAATGGCCTGTCCTGGGCTGTCTTCTTTCTTGGAGTGCATTTGACTCCTAGGGACTCTGTGTCACCTGACACCACCACCACCATTCCTGTGCTTTTGTTTATTCATCTGCAAATGTGGCATAGGAGGGACTCTCCAACCTTACTTGAAATTCTGCAAACATGCAAGAAAAAAACAAACATTATTTAAATTCTTGCTCCATCTTTCCTCCTCTGCTTAACATAAAGAATTTTTTTAAGAATAATGTTTTAAAAGACAATCATGTTTGACAGACAGAAATCACCCTCAGTGCTATGTACTTTTCCCCTTCAATGCTTTTCTTCCTCAAATGGACTTTGTTAACCTCCCAGAAGCAGTCATCAAAATAAAGCAAGGAAACACTGCAGGTTCAAAATTAGGAAAGGAGTATGTCAGGGATGCATACTATCTTCCTACCTTTTCAATTTGTATACAGAACAGACCATTCTTTTCAGAAGGCTGGGCTTTATGAGAAGGAATGTGACATCAGAATTGGACAATCTGCATTATGCAGATGACACACCCTTGCTTGCCAAAACTGAGGAGGACCTGAAGCATTTACTACAGAAGGTCAAGGACTACAGTCTTCAATGTGAATTGAAGCTCAACATCAAGAAGACAAAGATTCTCACCACTGGGCCTGTGGGCAGCACCATGAAAGATGGAGAAGACATTGAGATTGCTAACAGCTTCAGCTTGCTCAGTTCCACAACCAACACTCTTGGCACCAACAGCCAAGAAATCAAAAGACTGATTGCTTTGGGCAAAGCTAGTGCCAGACCTCTCCAAAGTGCTAAAAGCAATCATGTCAGTTTGGAGACTAAGATGTCCCTGATTCAGGTGAGGATCTTCACAATTGCCTGCTATGCATCAGAAAGCTGAACAATGACTAGAGTTGGAAGAATTGATGTCTGTGAGTTGTGTTAGAGAAGAGTGTTGAACACATCATTGACTGGCAAGAGAACAAACATTTAACCTGGAGAGGGTGAAACCAGGCTGCTCCTTGGAGGCAAGGGTTTTGACGCTCTGTCTCACATCCTTTGGGCCAGAGACCAGTCTCTGGAGTGGGACATGCTTGGAAGGATGGAGGGACAATGGAGGAGAGGAAAACTCTGGATGAGATGGATTGACACAGTAACTTGGGTAAGGGAAGTGTATTTGTTTGAGAGAGTAAGACTGGCTCAGGATAGGGCAATATTGAGAACTATTATACATAGGGTCACTGTGACTTAACAGGCAACTTGATGGCACATAACAAAATAACCTTCCAGAAACTTTCACCTCTTTTCTTCAACTCCTTCCAATCCTCCAACCTCTGACCACTCCTCTTTTTTACAAAAGACCACCAGAGCGGAAGGAAACCAGAGGATCATGGGAATACATCATAATCACGCTTATATTCCATGGACCAATATCCCTCAGTCCTGTATTTAAAAGGGTTTTATTTCCTACTGCCATGGATTGAACTGTGTCCCCTAAAGTATGCGTATGTAAGATGTAATATGGGTGTTGTGTAACAATCTCCCAATATCTGACAAACTAAGTAGTCCAGAAAGGGTTGAAAGCAATGCCCTTAATTCCATCCAGCCCTGAGTCAATATAAAGGAGCTTCCCTGAGATATGGCCTGTGTGTGGTTTGTCTCACAAGAGATAAAAGGAGAGAAAAGTAAGCAGAGAAGTGGAGGGACTTCAGAATCACCAGGAAAGAAGGCCAGTAGGTGTGGAGTGTGGCCTTTGGATCCAGGTCCCTGCTCTGAGAAGCTCCTTGACACAGGGAAGGTCAAGGTGTATGGAGACCTCCAAGGAATGCTGGGCTCACAGATGCTACAGGACACTGGGTGTCCTTCAGGACCAACAGAGAAAGCCTCCTTTCTCTGAGGGCTGGTACTTGAATTTGGACTTCTAGCCTCCTAAACTATAATACATTTCTGTTTGTTAAAACTATCCACTCGTCGTATCTCTGTTATATTGTTACTGCATACCGTAGAGTCAGAACCGACCCATATCTGACCCTCCGGTGCGTTTTCAGCAGCAGTTAATCACATCGGAGACTGCCCATCCTTCTCCTGCAGAACAGCTGGTGACCTCGAACCAAGTGCCTTTGGGATTGCAGTGCAGCTTCTTGCCACTAGGCCACTAGGGCTCCAGCCGCAATATATGACTAAGACACTTGCCTCTGCTTTACTTGTTGTTGTTGTTATGTGCCATTGAGTCATTTGCGACTCATAGTGACCCTATGTACAAGAGCCCTAAACGCCGTTCTATCCTTTGCCAACCTCGCTGTCTCAAACACATTCATTCCCACCACTCCACTCACAGAATCGATCCATCTCATGGAGGGTCTTCCTCTCCTGCGCCGTCCCTCCACTCTCCCAAACATGCTGTCCCTCTCCAAGGACCAGTCCCTCCTTGCAACATGCCCAGAGTATGTCAGACGAAGCTTCAGACTCCTTGACTCCAGGGAACATTCTGGCTTCATTCTCCCTCTCCAGGACAAACCTGTTTGTTCTCCTAGCAGTCCATTGTGTAGTCAACACTCTTCTCCATCACCACAGCTCAAAGGCATCAATTCTCTTTCTATCGTCCCTATTCACTGTCCAACTCTCCGATGCACGTAATTGCAAAGACTATAGCCTGGATCAGGCACACCTTAGTCTCCAGCCTGAGGTCGTTGCACTTCAGTACTCTTGAGAGGTCCCTCACAGCTGACTTTCCCAATGCAATTCGTCTCCTGATTTCCTGGCTGCTGTTACCAAGAGTGTTGACTGTGGAGCCAAGCAAACTAAAACTGTTAACTATCTCAATCTCTTCACCATCCATACTGATGCTGCCAATTGGCCCAGTGGTGAGAATCTTTGTTTTCTTGATATTGAGCTTCAATCCATATTGAAGAATGCAGTCCTTGACTTTCTGCAGCAAGCGCTTCAGGTCCTCCTCAGTTTCAGTGAGCAGGGTTGTGTCACCTGCATAATGCAGGTTGTTGATGATTCTTCCACCAATCCTGATGCCACATTCCTCCTCCTACAGCCCAGCGTCTCAGATGATCTTTTCTGCATACAGATTGAATAGGTTTGGAGACAAAATACATCCCTGACGGACCCCTTTCTTGATTTTGAACTATCCAGTGTCTCCCTGCTCTGTTCTGATGACTGCCTCTTGCTTTTATTAACAATCTCTAATTTTTGTCCAGTTGTCTGTGTTCTGAGGCCTCCGTGTTCTTCCCAGTCTGGTTTCTTCTTCCCTACTCTCTGCTGCTTTTTTCCTTCAATGAGAATCTAATCAGTTCACCCAAAATCTCCATCCCTTTCCTAACAGCATTAACACCTTTCACTCCTGCAGCTCCTCATCCCTCACCTTTGTGATCCTGTCCCATGGCACCACCCTCCTAGCTCTCCTTCCCAAATCACCCCTCTCACCATCATTGGCTTCTCTCTCTCCTCCTGCCCTTGAAAGAAACATACTTTCTCAAGTTCTTCCTTTGTTTTCTTCCTCTTCCTTTCTACTTTCTTCCTCTCCCTTGACTAGTCTACTTCCTCTTGAAGCCTGAGTGAGCTTCTGAAAACAGAAAATGGCCACATGCTCATCTCTACCTATTTCATATTTGCAAAAACGTGTCTTGAACTATGAATGGTACATTTCTTACCTCTTGCCCCAACTTTTTGCAAAAGTCTCTCCAAATCCAGCCTATTTTCCTCCTAATTCAACTTGAACATGCAAGCAGTCATAACCTCAAAGTTCAGCTCTCTGTCACTTTCCTTCTCAACAACTTTCAATGGCTTCTCTTTTCATCATCTTGTTGTTAGGCGTCATAAAGTCCAGGATGACTCATGGTAACCCTGTGAACCATAGACCTGAACCCTGTCTGTCTTCTCCTGTGTTGTCCTCACACATCCCTTGGTTACATCTTTAAGAGTTCACTTTTAAGAGGAGTTTGATTTAGAAGTTTGACTTTGGTTTGTGAAGGATTTTTTTTTCTTCACATTTAACAGGACAATTTCCTTTTTTTAATTGATTATATCAGTAACTTCTTCACAGGAATAATAACATTCTCTTACATTATCATAATTCTAAAAATCAGAGTATTTAATGTTGCCAATTCAAAAGTGGGCAGTTCAAACTCACCAGCTATCTTCTCTGTGGGAGGGAGATGGACAGTCTCCTCTCTACAATTCCTGTGCCTCTGAAACCCCCCTGGAGGGTCAGCTATGAGGGGATTCTGAGCTGATGGAATGAGGCATAGTAGTAAGCCAGTGTGTAGAGTATTTGAGACTTAGGTCAAAAACCTAAGCCTCATTCAGAGCAGAACCTTCAGCATCAGAAAATTTGCATTTGAAAAGGCATACAGATCTGCCCAAAACTGTGGAGAAACCAGAAAACTTGTCCTTGAAGGAAAGACCAGCCAGAGGAAAGAAATAGTAATCGTTTCACTTCATTTTCTTTTCTTGCTTTTTCCTAGCAAGCAGTTGACCACTGGATACACTGAGGCAGAAAAAGTTAATGCCCATCAGAGGAACTGCCTTCCAGGACTGGAAGTCAATGGGAGCTGGTGAGCAGACAGTCTGGTATGCTGGCTTGTAGTGACTACATAGGGCCACATGATGAGTGCAAGTGGGAATGTAGGACCATAAAGATGGGCTGTGTTTGGACATGTTCCATTGTCATGTTTCTTCCCACGGAGAGGCTCAGGAAGTCTGAGGATCAGGAACAGGGAGTAGAGGGCACTGAAGTACAAGAGGTTGAGAGACAGGGAGACACCTGCCTGTGGACATTGCTGGGAAACTGTCTGGATGGGGAACTGTATCTTGAGCCATTTGTGATCTTGCACTACAATCTAGTTTTTCACTAATCACCAGGAGCTCTGGTGGCCTAGGCTGTAGGGGATGATGCTGCTAATCCAAAGGCCATGCTTCTCTGGTAGTTCAAATCTACCTGTGGCTCCACAGGAAAAAGATGGGAAGTCTCCTCCCATGTGACTCACACTCTTAGAAACTCAA
>NW_006399787.1:8228587-8279068 GCF_000299155.1 Elephantulus edwardii
ATAGAATAGAATAGAATAGAATAGAATAGAATAGAATAGAATAGAATAGAATAGAATAGAATAGAATAGAATAGAATATTGGAAAAGTCTGCTCTTGGGGAGCACTCCAAAGTCCTAAAGAACAATTATGTAAATTTTAAAACTAAGGTATGCGTGATCCAGGCTATGGTCTTTTCAATCACTTGCCATGCATCTGAGAGTTGGATAATGAATTAGGATGACTGAAAAAATAATCAATGCCTTTGAATGCTGGTGTTGGAGAATAATACTGAATATCCCATGAACTTCCAAAAGAGCAAAGAGATATGTCTTGGAGAAAATGTAGCCAGAGCACTCCTTAAAGGCAAAGATAGTGAAGATTCATCTTACATACTTCCACATGTTGTTAAAAGAGGTTATTCCTTGGAAAAAGGACATAATGCTTCAAAAGGTGGAGGCTTGTTGAAAGAGAGGAAGACTCTCAACCCGATTGATTGACATTTGCCACACTGTGACTGTAGCAATGGGCTATGTCAGAGGGGTATGTCAGAGGTGAGAAGATGGCACAGGACAGGACAAGTTAGAGTTGTACATGGCTCAATAGAGTCCCCAGCAACAGTCAACTAACTCCATAAATGTGAATGTTGTCTGTGAGATCTGTGTGGCCATTGCAACAAATTGTTGAACCCAACAGAGAAGTAGAGAAGAGTACTAGGGGAGGGAGGCTGTTGTTAGAATCAGGTTAAAAAAAAGTTGGCCAAAGGAAGTGAAGTACGTCTTACCTCTTCTTCATAGACTGATTCAGCCTTAGCCTGAGGATGCTGATAATGATTGTCCCGCTTTGTGAAGTCTGAAGAGGGGATCTGACACTGCTGTTATTTTTACTACTGCATTTATCATGCTGCACAACCATTGTCATTATTTCCGAAAGTTTTTCATGAGCCCAACAAAACCTCAGAACCCATTAAAAAAATCCTTATTCCTCTCTATTCCACAGCCCCTGTAACCACTAATAAACTTCCTCTCTGGGCATTTCCTACTCTGAATAAATAATTAACCTCATGCAATATTTGTGCTTTTATTATTGACAGTTAACTTAGCATATTATTTTCAAAATTAGTCTGTGTTGTATTCTAAAACTTCATTTCTCTTCACAAATGAATAATATTCCTTCATGTGGATCCACCACATTCTGCCTATTCATCTGTTGATGGGCATTTAGTTTGCTTTCACCTTTGACTATTGCAATAATACGACAATGTACATTGTATATAAGTGTCTGTTTGAATCCTTGTGTCACTGGGGTGATCATCTCTGTCTGGTAATTGCTCCGGTGGAGGGCCAATGCCTTTTACTGATCAAGATTGATCAGAGGAGTCTTTCTATGAAGATGGCACCAAAAGCAAAGAAGGAAGCCCCTGCCCCTCCCAAAACTGAAGCCAAAGTAAAGGCATTAAAGGCCAAGAAGGCAGTCCTGAAGGGCATCCACAGCCCAAAAAAAGAGAAGATGTGCACTTCACCCACCTTCTGGCAGCCTAAGACGCTGAGACTCTGAAGGCAGCCAAAATACCCCCGGAAGAGCGTCCCCAGGAGAAACAAGCTTGACCACTACGCCATCATCAAATTTCCCCTGATCCTGAGTGAGCCATGAAGAAGATAGAAGATAACAACACACTTGTGTTCATTGTGGATGTTAAGGCCAATAAGCACCAAATCAAACAAGCTGTAAAGAAGCTCTGTGATACTGATGTGGCCAAGGTCAACACCTTGATTAGCCTCATGGAAAAAAGGCCTATGTTCGACTTGCTCCTGACTATGATGCTTTGGATGTTGCCAACAAAAATGGGATCATTTAAACTGAGTCCAGCTGGCTAATTCTAAAGACAACTTTTTTTCTCACCAGAAAAACCTCAAAAAGCAAAAAAACAGAAGAATGATGAGAGGAGACTCAGTGGTTCCAGACAAACCAAATTTTATTAAACTTAAGAGTGATAGAAGCTGATCAAGAGTGGGGAGAGAGATGGATTCCTTGACAAACCTAGACTCTCTCTCTCTCCTAACAGTGTTTTGTTGCTGTTGTTATGTGCTGTTGAGTCACCTGCAACTCATAGTGACCCTATATACAACAGCTCTAAACCCTGCTCTGTCTCTTGCCAAACTTATTGCCTCCAACACACCTATCCCCATTACCCCAGTGACTGAATCAATCCATCTTATCGAGAGACTTTCTCTTCTAAGCTGTCCCTCTACCTCCCAAGCATGACATCCCTCTCCAAAGAATGATCCTGCCTTGCAATATGTCCAAAGTATATCAGACAAAGCTTCAGAATCCTTTCTTCCAAGGAGCAGTCTGGCTTCACCCTTTCCAGGGCGAACTTGTTTGTTCTCCTAGCAGTCCATGGTATATTCAATACTCTTCTCCAGCACCACAGCTCAAAGGCAACAATTCTCCTTCTATCATTCTTAATCATTGTCCAGCTCCCTGATGCATAGCGAGTAATTGCAAAGACCATGGCCTGTATCAGGCACACCTTAGTCTCTTGACTAACATCATTGCTCTTCAGTACTTTAGAGAGGTCTCTAACAGCAGACTTTCCCAATGCAATTTGTCTTTTAATTTCCTACCTGCTGGTACCAAGGATGTTGACTGTAGAGCCAAGCAAACTAAAGCTGTCAATCTCAGTATCTTCACCATCTATTATAATGCTGACAATTAGCCCATTGGAGAATTTTTGTTTTCTTAACATTGAGCCTCAATCCAAACAGTGTGTTTCAAGGATTTTTAAAAGCATTTCAGGTGATAAACGGCATTATGCTTTTTCTTGAAGATACTGGGAATAGGTAGAGAAAGGAGAGACTGTAGGGATCAGTTGTGTGTGCAAGCAATGTTCAGTATGCAAAGGATTCTGGGATTGGTATCATGACTTTTTCTGAGATGTCGTGTGTTGTTCTTGTGGTGGTTCAAACCCCACCAAAGGACCTGCATTCTTTTTGCCTCTGATGGAAGGGGCCCTCATCAAACCACTCTGTGAGGCTTTACATACACTTAGGAGACTGGTTCAAGTTTGTGGTTCTGGAAAACATCTCATGGGGAACCTGTTAGACGTAAATCTGTAGGCAAGCTTGTTCTGCTTTCCAGGGTTTTCCTTTCCTTAATCTTGAAACTCAGGATGGTCTCCTGTTGTTCAGTTTAAGGTTACAAGGAAGCAGAAGGCATCGTTATAAAACAGAGGTTTTGATGTTGTCGGAATGTTCCCAGCTTTTAACGGACCCCACTTCCTTTCTGTTCTTTTGGGTGTCTAGTCAGGAGTAGAATTATTGAATCAAATGGAGATTCTATGCTTAACTTTTTGAGGGACTGCCCAGCTACTCTCTACAGTGGCTGTACCTTTTACAGTTCCGCCAGCAAGGGATGAAGGTTATGAGGGTTTTCTTGCTTTCCTTCACTTTTTTTTTAATAGGCAGAATGCACCTCAGTCCGGGTTTATCTGCTATTTTTTTATTAGACTCAATTTATGCATTTTTGGACTAGAATATCGCAGATGCTGTTCTTAGCGATCATGAAATTCTTCCCAGTGTTGAAAATAATCAGTTTTCAAGAAGTCATTTCCAACTCAGGGTGACCTTAATGTATCAGAGTAGAATTTTACACCATAGGATTTTCAATGGCCCAATTTTGAGAAATAATTCACCAGATTTTTTTGGGGGGGGCACCTCCAGGTGCACTTAGACTACCAACTTTTTTGGTTAACAGCCACATATAGTAACTATTTGAATCTCCCAAGGAGGTTTACTTTTTTTAAATTTGTTATAATGATGCCAACAGGTTTCTCCACTGTAAAGTTATTTTTCCCCCATCTATAATAAATGAGTAATTTACAAAAAGATGCTTTGGGACCACCTAAATATCTTGTTTCTAAGAAAACTTTTCACCCACTGGTATTAGTGCCCATTAATGATTTCCCAAGAGCATGATTCCATCTATGTTTATTAGATGGAATTAGATGGCCTTCTACTACGTAGGGTTTTTTCCTCCTTTGTTTATTTATGAATATATTTCTTTCTATTAGTGTGGATATAGGGATTCTGATTTTATTCAATAAATTGTAAGTCATTACTATTTGCATTTATCTTGACTCTGGAATTGTCCCAGATTTGGCTAGAAAGAGCCAGCTGAGTTATACCCCATCGTTCTTTGCTCATACCTTACCATCTAGTGCAAACAACCACTTGGGTTAATATTTTCCTTCCCCTCCACAGACCATGAGTCAGTTTTCTATGAGAAACCTTCTAGAACCAACGTTACTGCACTTGCCTCAGTGGCATCAGAAGGGCCTCAATCTGGCATGTATTACATTGCATCTCCCCCATGGTATTTTATGTTGCTTGTGCATCTGAAAGCTGGACAATGAACAAGGAAGCCTGAAGAAGAATGGATGCCTTTGAAGTGGGGGCTGCTGAAGAGTACCTAATATAGACTGCCAAAAGAACAAACAAACCTTGGAGGAAGTGCACCCAGATGGTTTCATCTCAGACACTTTGGACATCTTGTCAGGAGGGGCCAGTCTGTAGAAAAGACATCATTCTAGCAAAGGTGAAGGGTTGGCAAGAGAGGAAGACTTTCAACAAAATGGATTAACACAATGACTGTAACAATGGATTCAGGCACGTTGGGGATTGTGGAGATGGCACAGCATAGGGCGGGATTGCTCTTCACTGGTCATAGAGTTGCTATGAGTTATATTGGATTGGACAGCACCTAACAACAACAGTTTACAATAAAGGAATTCTGATGGTGTAGTCTGTAGCATGTTGTACTTCTAAACCAAAGGCCATGCATCTCTGACCAGCCACTCCAAGGGAGATAGGTGGGTAGTCTCCCCCATTAGGCTTTATAGCCCCAGAAACCTGGGGGATGGTCACTATGAATTGATGTGAACTTGATGTCAGTCAGTAGGCAAGTGAGTTCACACTAATAATAACCTTCTGGTGGTCTAGAGGTAAGAAACTGCATTGCAATCCCAAAGGCACACAGTTTGGATCCATCAGCTGCTGTGAGGGAGAAGGGTGGACAGTCTTTTCCTGTATGATTTTCCTGTGCCTCTGAAAACCTGCTAGAGGGTTTTCAGCTGGGGTTGGGTCCTATTCCACAGCACACAACAATAATATTATTATCCACATTGTTTTCACTTTGTCCTATTGTATTTGTTGTTTTCAGGTGCTGTTAAGCTGACTACTACTTGTAGAAAGGCATGAACAACAGATCTGAACCTGGACCTGTCTACACCATCTTCCCGAACCCTGACTTGCTCAAGCCTGTTGTGGTAGTCGCCGGCTCAGTCTATCTTGTTCGCCGGCTCAGTCTATCTTGTTGAAGATCCTCTTCTTTTTCACTGACCCTCTACCTTTCCAAGCATGAGGTGTGTCTCCTCATAGTTCTTCTGAAAATATTACCAGATTAAGCAAGGTGAAGATTCACCATTCTTGTTATCCTTCCTTCGAGATAAAGGTCTTTGTTCTTTTGGAGGTTCATTATTCTTCTCCAATTATTGTCCAACTCATTCGTTGTTCAACTTTCAGATGCTGAGGAACAACTGAAAATGCCATGGCTTAGGTCAAGTGCACCCCTACTCTTTAAACTGATATCCTTGCTCTTTAGGACTTTGGAGAGGTTCTTGACAGCAGGTTTCCTCAATGCAACATGCCTTTTGATAGCTTGGCTGCTGTTAACATGGGTGTTGATTGTGGATCCAAGTCAGATGAAATCATTGAAAACTTCAAGTTTTTCTGCATCCATCATGTTGCCTAATAATCCAATGGTGAGAATTTTTGCTTTCTTGATACTGAGATTTAACCCATATTGAAAGCTGTAGTATATAGTTAAATATTTAATCTTTTAAAAACTAAATACCTCCTCATCCGTCTTCTGGAGAGGGGAATTAATCATGGAGTTGTACAATTTGATGGAGGGGAGGGGAGGGGAGCTGGAAGAATCTGTTCTGAAAAATAATGTTATTTGAATTTGGTAAATAAACTAATTGTTTATTTGTTGTTGATTGCCTTTGAGTCCAGCACAACTCTTAGTGACCCTATGAACAAAAGGCCTGAAGCCTCTCTGTAACCATCGGCAATTATCAAAGTTCATAGAGTTTCAGAGGCATGTTATTTAGGAAGTGGATGCCACTCCTGCTTCCAAACCTGTCATAGTGTATTACTGTTGTGATGTGTCATTGAGTCGCTCGTGATACACATTGACACTATGTACAGCAGCTCTGTATCCTACCCTGTCCTGAGCCAGTCTCACGAACTCTGACACACCAACACCCATCAAAAAAATAAATAAAAATAAAATTATAGAATAAAAACACCCAACCAAAACAATCCTAAGTACAACACAACAGATGAGAATATTTGACCTCTTGCATTATTTAAAAAAATAATTACTTAACTATGTGCATATTGACATGCACAATAAAGTGAAATAAAAATAACAAATCTTTTATACCAGAAAAATAGACATTGTATCATTAACGAAGGCTTTCTCCAGAAACCAAATAAAGAAGCAGCCCCAATTCAGCCATCAGCAAAAAATAGTCTGTTACCAGGATTTTAAAATAAAGTTTTATTAGAACATAGTCAGTGCCACAACAAGATAAAGGTTAATAATCCAATAGAAAAATGGGCACAGGATACAAACAGACACTTCACCAAAGAAGACATTCAGATGGCTAACAAGCACATGGAGAAAGTTCAAAATCCCTAGCTCTAAGGGAGATGCAAATTAAAACAACAATGAGTTATCATCTCACCCCAGTCAGAATAGCAAAATTTAACAGAACAGCAAGCAACAAATGCTGGCGAGGTTGTGGAGAAACTGGAACCCTGATTCACTGTTGGTGGGAGTGTAAAATGATGCAACCACTGTGGAAGATGGTATGGTGATTTCTCAAAATGTTGCAAATAGAGATACCATTTGACCCAGCAATACCACTACTGGGAATATACCCCAAAGAGACCATAACTGACATCCAAGCAGATATATGCACATCCATGTTTATTGCGCCTTTGTTCACAATAGCAAGGAGTTGGAAACAACCTAAGTGCCCATCAACAAACGAATGGCTAGAGAAGCTGTGGTATATTCACACAATGGAATACTATGCTGCATTGAAAAATAAGGAACTCATGCAATATTATTCAAAATGGGTGACTCTGGAAAACATTATGCTGAGTGAAATATCCCAGTCACAAAAGGACAAATATTGCATGGTTCCACTGTTGTAAAAGAGGACTGACCTTGGGGTTGGGGAGAGACTGAGTAAGATGGGTTCAATAATGTACACTGCACTGAAACAGAGGAGGGAGAAAACTGTTTAAAAGAGATATGGGATTAGGTATTTCTGTCATGACAGGAGTCTAGAGTGAAGGCTACATGGTGGAGTGGACCTGGCGGAGGTTTTGTAAAACAATGAAAGAATTTTTGTTTTACTTTTCCAAGAGGGTAGTGTTCTGGGGGGAGGCTTGGGAGGGGATAAATGTGCAAAAATGAATGAATAGAAATCCAAAGCCTCTGTAAATTTTTACTGAAATTAATAATAAATTTAAATTTAAAAAATTAAGTTAGTGTAAGGATGGCAATGGATTTATAACTGCTCATGCTAATAACAAACATAGGGTTTTCAGAGGCCTGCTATTTTAGAAGTGGGTGGCCAATCCTTGTTCTTAGTCTGTCAATCTGAATGCTTAGATTTAGAGGAGTATCTGACAGACAAGCAATATGTGGAGCAGTGAAAGATAAATCCCTCATTGTGGAGTGTCCCTGCCCTTAGCCCAGTGTCTTGACCCACTTATTTCCCAGCTCCACCCTCCACCAGGATACCCATTCACTTCTACCAAATCCCTTCAGAATTTATCTTCCATTCTCCGACCCGTGATCTGACAGCTTGTATCTGAAGCTTTCTTGGCTTCTGTGATTCCAAACATGTCGACTGCTGAAAATTTTTTTAATTCTGTGTCCAAAGTCTGCTGTTAGGGACCTCTCTAAAGTACTCAAGAGCAACGGTGTCTCTCTGGAGACTAAGGTGCACCTGATACAGGCCAGGGTCTTTGCAATCACTTATTATGCATCAGAGAGTTAGACAATGACTAGGGAGGATAGAAGGAGAATTGATGCCTTTGAGCTGTGGTGCTGGAGAAAAGTATTGAATGTACCCTGAACTGCCAAGAAAACAAGCAGATTTATCCTGCAGAGGGTTAAACCAGGCTGCTCCTTGGAGGCAAGGATTCTGAGGCTTCACCTGACATACTCTGGACATGTTGTAAGTAGGGAGAGGTCCTTGGAGAGGGACATCATGCTTGGGAGGGTAGAGGAACGGTTCAGAAGGGGAAAACCCTCTATAAGGTGGGTTGGTTCAGTGACTGGGGTAATCGGGATGGGTGTGATCAAGGAAATGAGATTGGCATAGGATAGAGCAGGGTTTAGGGCTGTTGTACATAGGGTCGCTATGAGTCGCAAGTGACTTGACGGCACATAACAACAACAGTGAGAAATCTGGCATCTATTAGTTCAAGTTTCCACACGTGACTATTTAGAGTGGCCTTTTTTCTTCCAGGGTAGTCAGCTTACAATGTCAACATTTAAAGCAAAAATGATACTCAGACTTACTCTGGGAAGCCTTTTGGAAGTTGCCATGTAGGAGACTGATACACTGCTTCTCCTCTAGTCCAACACAGCCAGTTTTACTAACATCTGTATGTCTATATTGAGCCTTTCTACAACATTCACATGCACAGTATACGGTGCAGCATTACCAGCCCTGAAAATAGCAGGCTCAAATCTGCAGTGTAATCAACTGCAGTTCTGGAACCAAATCACATACAGACTAGCATTGTTTACAGGGAATGAATGATTTAAAACCCTAGATAGCCTTCTTGAGAAGCTCTCTCATTTGGAAAATTGAGGAGAAGTGGAAAATGTTTTGCCAACATGCAAGGTACAAGTGGGGGTGGGGAATCAACCATCTTTTAATCGTATGGTGAAAGAGAAGTTGTGATTTTTATCTATATCCTTGTCAATTACCTCAATTATTAGTGCAGCAAACAGTACCTGACTCTAAGGGGTGTAGAGTCCTTTTTGAGTAGCCAATCCTAATATGGCTGAATTGGTTTTTTTTTCTTTTTTTTTCTATAATTATATTTTATTAATTTTCATAAACATTTACAGAGATTTTGGGTTTCCACTCATTCATTGTTGCACTATTCTCTCTACCCTCCTCCCAGTTTGTTCTTGTCCAAATGCCACAGTGCTTGTCAAAGCCAGTTCTGATTAATCTTCTTTGTCAGTGTATCCTTTGCCATTCCCTATCACTCCTCCCTGAGAGAGACTTCACCCTGAGTCATAAGGAAAAGGGGACGGCGTATTCTCTTAGCTACTTCCTGCTGAAAAGGGACGCTGTGGGTTTCAGGGTGAATATGGCTGGATTGTTATGTTGTGACTAGAACAGCAAGGAGACACTACTTTGTACCAGTCATGATTGCTGAAAGTGTCAGCTGATGATATCAAGTGATGAGCAAAAGGTAGGGGGGTTGAGAAGGCCTACACAGATGTGGGAATGAGGTTCATAAAAGCACTTGGAGAGGAAGTGGTGGCTTAGTCTGTTCTATGCTGGGCTGCTAACTGAAAGGTCAGATTGAATTCACCAGCACAGCCTCGGAAACCCAAAGGAGGGTTTACAATGAATCAGAACCAAGTTGATGACTGTGGATTTGGAGTTTGTTTTAGTAAACTAAGGTGTACCTGCCTGGAAGCAGAAGCGACATCACTTCCGAAATGGCTTGCCTCCGGAAACTCTATGTATGAACAGTGCTCAGGCCGTTCGTTCATAGGGTCGCTATGAGTCGTCTACGACTTGACAGCATCAAACAACAACAAGGTGTACCTACCTGACCATCTAGCCTTTCTGCTTCTGGCTAAATACCTTTGAGCAGTGGTTCATAAAGGGTTATCCCAGGCTCCAGGGGGTCCCGGAGTCCCTTCCAGGTGGCCTTTACAAAGGTAAAAGTATTTTCAGGATGACACTAAGATGTTATCTGCCTTTTCGACTTTGTGACGTTGGTACTGAAGATGAAAGAGCAAAAGTGGATAAAACTGCTGGTATTTTGGCAAAAATCAAGGCATCAGGTAGAGATATGAAACTATAGTAGTTATTGTATTTTTTTTTCACTGCCATGCAGTTCCCTTGGGAACAGAGGACAATTTTTTCCCGAGTAATGTGCTTGATGAAGCAATACTTTGAAATTTTTTTAAGACTTCATGGGAATCCCAGAACACTTGATTGTGCTTATGCGAAACCTATACTTGGATCAGGAGGCAGTTGTCAGAACAAAGCAAGGAAACACTGCATGGTTTAAAATCAGGAAGGGTTTCTCAATAAAAACCCACAAAGATGTAACATAGGGGCTGCAGTTCTCCCAGCTCTTAGCCCCCTGACTTCACGCTTTCTGGACTGACCTCCCCGCCCCCCCCAAAAAAAATTGGGAAGGATGTACACCAGGGATGTATTCTATCTCCATACCTTTTCAATCTATATGCAGAACAGATCATCTGTGAGGCTGGGATGTATAAGGAGGAATGAGGCATCAGAATTGGAGGAAGACTCCTCAACAATCTGCATTATGCAGATGACACAACTCTGCTTGCTGAAACTGAGGAGGACCTGAAGTACTTGCTGCAAAATGTCAAGGACTACAGCCTTCAATATGGATTGAAGCTCAACATCAAGAAAACAAAGATTCTCACGACTGGGCTGATTGACAGCATCATGATGGATGGCAAAGAGATTGAAATTGTGACAGCTTTAGTTTGCTTGGCGTTATACACGTTTGGTACCAGCAGCCCGGAAATGAAAAGATTCATTGCACTGAGAAAGTCTGCTGTCAAGGACATCTCCAGAACAATGAGGAGCAATGATGTCAATCTGGAAGCTTAGCATGGTCTTTGTAATTATGTGCTATGTATCAGAAAGCTGTACAATGAATACAGCTGATAGAAGAGAATTGATGCCTTTGAGCTGTGGTGCTGGAGAAGAGTATTTAATATACCATGGACTGCTAGGAGAATAAACAGGTTCATCCTGGAGAGGGTTAAACCAGACTGCTCCTTGGAGACAAGGATTCTAAACCTGTGTCTGCCATACTTTGGGCATATGGCAAGGAGGGATCAGTCTTTAGAGAGGTACATCATGCTTGGGAGGATGGAGGGACAGTGTAAGAGAGGAAGACCCTGGATGAGATGGATTGACTCAGTGACTGGGATAATGGGCGTAGGTGTGTCAGAGACAATAAGGTTGGCACAGGATAGAGCCAGGTTCAGAGCTGTTGTACATAGGGTCTCTATGAATCACAGGCAACTTGATGGCACATAGTAAGAACAACAATAACCCAGAGTCTACATCTTTTATTATAATGGAAATACAGCTCTGATGGCCTAGTGGTAAGAAGTTATGCTGCAATCCAAAAGGCACACAGTTCAAGGCCACTAGCTGCTCCGTGGGAGAAGGATGGACAAACTACACTTGTGCGATTAACTGCCTCTGAAAACCTGCTGGAAGGTCTGCTAGGGTTGGTTCCAACTCTATGGTACACAACAACAACAACAAAAACATATATATGAGTTCTGGTGGCCTGCTTTGTCAAGGATTGTGCTGTTCAACTAAAGGCCACACCCTTCTGATGAATCAAATCAAGCAGAAGCTTGCTAGTGAACTGAGGTGCTTCTGAATACTTCATGGGCTAGTCTTCCATGGAGCAAGGGAGCTGAGCATAAATGAGCTGAGGCTCACTGGTGGAGTGGGCCACCTCTAGGAACTTATCAGCGGAGTTAAAGAACTTTGAAATATTTGTCTGGATGGGACAGAGATGAAGTCACCCCAAAAGGCCTGAAGTGCTGAGAATATTACAAGGTATAGCAAGGATGGCTGAATTCCCGGTTTGGGCCTAGTTTAGCTTTCCTCATTCGATTAAAGAGTCAGATCCTGAGTTTCAACACCAAAGTGTTACAATGTGGTGAGTGTCCTCGTTTCAATCTCCCTTGCCTGGCCAAAGAATTGAGTTGGGTTAGAGATAATAGCAAGGCTGACGCCACCACAGAGGCACCAGAGAGTGTACAATTTTAGTGGCTCTTTTTCCTTTTTTTGTGAGAGAGAGAGAGAAAGAAAGAGAGAGAGAGAGAGAGAGAGAGAGAGAGAGAGAGAGTGTGTGTGTGTGTGTGTACCATCAAGTCGGATTCAACTGGCACTGGAGGAGATTTGTCCCTCCTTCTCCAGCAGAGCAACTGGTGAGTTCAAACCACATGCCTTCAGGATTGCAAAGCAGCTTCTTGCCACTAGGCCACCAGAGCTCCCTTTTGGTGGCTCTTAAAAGAACCGTTATTCAGTGTTAATAGTAACCAGGGCCCATTAAAAGCAATGTTCGCCCAAGTCAGAGACATCGGAGTTCCCAAGAAGGAAGGTGATGAGACAAGAGTAGAAGTGAAAGTTAAGGCAGTTTATATTAGCGAGAATATGTTCCAGAGAAAGAAATGAGTCACTATCCACAGAAAAGAATGGGTGTGGAGGATGATTGGCTATGAGAGATAGGTGCTTACACAGTACACTTCCTCCTGGGGCAGGCTTTATGCAACACAGGTGAGGGTATTTGGTCCAATGAAATGTTGCTGGAAGTTTCCTCTCTAGTCCGTCGTTCCAGATGTCACTCATCATATCTTAGTTCTCCACTCTCTTGAATGCTAGTTAAGTTATGTTGGGGTTAATTCTTAGCGCACGTGTCAACTCTATAAGGCACTGAAGTCCTCCTTATAAGGCAACATGCACATCTCCTGGGTCTGCTTGGATAAAGACTGAGGAGGTTTTGTCCTCTTGCCTACGTTTTACCTTATATGGGCTCAGGTTGTGCTCTGAGAGCCTCTTTGATAAGATTCTAGCAGCAAGTGCAAGGCATCTATGATTTTAACTTCACCCTTGATTCTATTTTCTTGTGCTTTTGCCTCAAATCATGTAAAAGCTATTGTTGCTGTTGTGTGCTGTCAAATCAGAACTGACACATATCTGACTCTTCAGCAGGTTTTCAGAGGCAGTAAGTCACACAGGAGATTACCCATCCTTCCCACATGGAGCAGCTGGTGGATTCAAACCACACGCCTGAGGAACAACCGAGAAGAGGTTTATCAGAAAACTGTATTATGAGTCAACCTGATCCTGAATTGTAACCTGGTACCTCCCTAATAAATCAATGAATATTGTCTGTGAGTTCTATGTGGCTATTGCAACAAATAATCAAACTCACAGAGAAGAAGAGAGTGTCTTGGAAGCGATAGCTCCTGTCAGAATGGGTAAAAACTTTGGTAAAAATGTGTGACCTTATTTAGGTTCATACTAAAGGAATAAGCTTTGGAACATAGAAATTCCATATGTGACCCAGCTATTCTACTCCTAGAAATATATCCTGAGAAAATTAGAACTGAGACACAAATGGAGATTTGTACACCAATGTTCATAGCAGTGTTATTCACCATCTCAAGAACATGGCAACAGCCCAAATGTCCAGCCACACTTAAGAGACTGAGAAATTGTGATACATTTACATGATGGAATACTATGTAACAATCAGGTCTAACGATTTAGAAAATTACTACATGAGTGAGGAGGCACTGGAGAATATTATGTCAACTAACTCAATCTCATAAGAACATTTACTGCATTAAGATGATTATTGTAGAAATAGAAGGATAACTAGTAAAACATGTATGAGCATCCAAGAGGGGGCTAGAGGGAGCAGAGGGGTGAGGATAGGCAAGGGAGATATCATATGGTTGCATAATTTGGTGGGTGAAGGGAGGGGTGGTTAAAAGAAATGAGAAAGATCTGGTGGGGATCTGGCAAGACAAGTTAATGGTGGGTATAGTTCAATGATGATTAATTTTGTAAACATAATGAATGGGAATGATTGTATGACATACAATGTGAATAGAGGATAGTGTGAAATACAATGTATATGAATTTGTAAGCAAACCAATATAAAGTAATATTTTTTTAAAAAATAAAGAAATATTCCAGGCCCCGGTTCAGAAAAAACAAAACAAACAAAACACCCCACCACAAAACAAGAAACCAGCTTTGGGATAGTGCAGTCAGTGATTCTCCATCCCCACTGTTATGCTTTTTTTGTAGGTATGCAGAGATTTTTTTTTCCCTTTCATTTTCTGTAGATTTGGAATACTTTGTAATTAAAAGAAAACAAAACTTCCTTCAACGCATGTAATAAATTGTTGTCAGGAGCCATCAACCATGACTCAATGATCCTATGATCAATAGATCCTGTGTCATCTTTACAATCTTTGTAATTATTATATAAATATGATAAATTATTATGAGGAGCTCTGATGGCTTAATGGCTAGGAATTTTGCTGCCAATGCAAAGGTATGCGGTTCAAATTCATCATCTGCTCTACAGTTAGATGGATAATCTCTTCCCTTGCGGTTAAGTGCCTGTGAAAACCCCTGGAGGACCAGCTATGGTTTGATTCTGTCTCAATGGTACACAATAACAATAATAAGTTATTCCATTTTAAGTTTATTCTTGTGATGTGCCATTGAGTTAACTCCGACTCATAGCAACCCTATGTACAATAGCTCTGAATCCTGCTCTATCCTGAACAAATTTCACCGTCTCTGGTACCCTTTCCCCATTACCCTAGTCACTGAGTCAGTCTATCTCATCCAGGGTATTCCTCTTTTGTGCTATCCCTCCACCCTTCCAAGCATGGTGTTCCTCTCCAAGGATGTGTCCCTCCTCTCAACATGCCCAAAGTATGTCAGACAGAGCTTCAAAATCCTTGCTTCCAAGGAGCAGCCTGGTTTCACCCTCTCCAAGAGAGACGTGTTTGTTTTCTTAGCAATCTATCATATATTCAATACTCTAGCACCACAACTCAAAGGCATCAATTCTCCTGCTATCATCCTTAGTCATTGTCCAGATCTCTGATGCATAGCAAGCAACTGTGAAGACCATGGCCTGGATCAAGCATGCCTCAGTCTCTAGACTGATGTCCTTGTTCTTCAGTACTCATAATTGTTTTTTTAAAAAATCAAGTTTCTCCGCACTCTAACTATATATTGATTATACATTCAAAAATTGATTATCAGTGTAACAAAACCAGACAATGGCCATTGAGTCAATTCCAGTACATGGACACCCTCCATTGAGTGTCTGAGGCTGTAAGGCTTTGTGGAAGGAGATTGCCCATAATTTCCTCCATGGAACAGTTGATGGGTTGTTGATGGATTTAAACCCTAACCTTTTGGTTAACAGCCTAATTTATAATATTCCACCAACAGAGCTCCTAATCAATGAAGTTATGGGTGCCAATTCTTATCCTGTCAGGGGAACAACATGTTCACATTTGTTTTTCTTGGTGAATGAGGGTATGTGAGGTATTGGAATTTACAGGAAGAACTTTCACTTTATATTGTTTCAATTTTTTTTTTACCATGATTGTGATTTTTCAGAAAAAAAAAACCCATTAAATCTCTGTTGTGAAAATAGCAGAAGGTAAAGTACATAGCTTTGGCTTTAAAAAAAGTATTGAGACTGTAAATTTAATCCCACTGTGTGACCTATAGTCTTAGTTTCTATGTGCTGCCAACCCAAAGGCTCATGGCTCAAATCCACCAGATGCTTCTCAGGAGAAAGATGTGCAATTTTCTCTCATGCAAATTGTAGCCTCCAAAAATCCACTGGAAGGTCAGCTATGAGTCAGTTTGTCTCAACAGCACATAACAACGACAACAACATTTACATTCCTTTTCAGTCATTTCTCAATCTTCAATATTCCCATTTCTTATGACTTCTTAATAGTCTCTCTCACAAGGTGCCTTAGTTTTACATAAAACAAGAGAAAGCATCTTTGTAATTTAGGAATTTTGGCAGTTTTCTGCTTTTTTGCTGTTGCAAATCACATTGTGAAGAATCTCTCTTCATAATCTTCCGTCTCTACTGTTGATTGTTTCTTGAACTTCAGGTAGGCTGAAATCTTAGCCGTGTTACTTCTCATGGACAAATTACTCTGCTTCTCTGAATTCCAATTTCTTGAACCAAGGGTGATTTTTTTTTTAAGTCCAGGGAACATTTGGAGGCATCCAGAGAAATTTTTTGGTTTTCGTAACTAGGGTGAGGTGGTGGAGGACAGCTGCTGGCATCTATTGATGGGGGTCAGGTGTAACTGCTTTGTGCAGCTGCGAATTATCCAGCCAAAATGTTAGCAGTGCTGAGAAACTCTAGAGGAGAAAAACCACTGCTATCTCATCTTACCCTGAAAAGAATTAGATTTCTGGAGGCTGTCACTGTCTGCACAGGGCTGGAAGAAGGGTCCTTATCCTCATTTGAGAACTTTTGGGAAGGAGCAGACAAAGCACAGAGTGCTTCTCAAGTGGACCTGCCTGTCCCAGTCACCCGGGCACTTGTTAAATGCAGACTCTGAATCTGTAAGTTCCAGGGGAAGCCTTTAACAAGTATCCCAGGTGAGTCCATTGGTTAGAGCAGTGGTTCTCACCTACCTGGTCATCAGATCTTCCAAGAAGCTTTCAAAGCTGGTTTGGAGTGAAGTCTGAGAATATGGGAACTTTCAAAGAGTGATGGGAGCCCTGGTGGCACAGTAATTAAAGCACTCAACTGCTAACCGTTGGTGCTAAGCATTGGTGGTTGCAATGCACCATAGAAGTAAGACGTGGCTGTCTGCTTTCATAAAGATATGTAGTTGTGCAAATCCTATGAGGCAGTTCTACTTTGTCCTATAGGATTTCTTTGATAGAACTGATTCAAAGACAGTGGGTTTGGTTTTTTAAGTCAGTTGGTTAAGCTCTAAAAGTGATCCTGATGAAACTAACTTGAAAGCACAATTTGCTAAAGGAGAAATACCTGATGGAGGTAAATAGGCTGGTTCAGGACTGGGTTAAGTCTATCTGCTGCTCATTATTGATCACTGTGAGCTGAAGTAGATTCATTGGCATTTAACAACCTTAGCATGGGCATTAATGAGCATTCCTTCATTCACACATTAGATTGCTGTTGTTATTAGTTTCTGTTGAGTGGGTACTGACTCATGGCGACCCCATGTGTACAGAGTAGAACCGCTCCATATGGTTTTCAAGTCTGTGACCTTTCAGAAGCAGATGACCAAGGGCTGCCATCCAAAGTGTCGGTGGGCAGGTTGCAATCATAATCCTTAAGGCTAACAGTGGAGCATTTACCCATGTGTTAAGGTCCCACCAGTTGTTGTTGTTGTTGTTAGGTGCTGTCGTGTTGAGTATGACTCATAGCGAGCCTATGAACAACTGACCTCAACCCTGCCCTATCCTGTTCCCTCATCATTGTCTCTGATACAGTACAGCCCTTTACTGAAGTCACCATGTCAGCCTATCTCACTGGGAGTCTTTCTGTCTTTTGCCAACCTTCCAACTTTCCAAGCACAATGTCCCTTTCCAAGGAATAGCCTCACCTGGTGGGCATGCTTGTATTTAAAAAGCAGTAGGGCTCTCGGGCTTGAAGCCCTTGGGCCTCGTGTTAATTGATTTGGGGATGAACGTTCTTCTAAGTGGTACAGCTGTGGTCTGTCTCTTTGCTGTACTACAGTAACTTGGGGTTGCTGTCATGCTGAGTGCTATGCCATAGGTGTGTCAAATGCCATAATGGTTACCCATCATGGACAGTGTTTGGTGGAGCTCCCAGATTGATTCAGGTTTGGAAGCAGGAGTGGCATCCACTTCCTAAATCACATGCCTCTGGAAACTCTATGAACATAGAGAAACAACGATAGAGAATCTTTCGTTCACAGAGTCACTATGAGTTGTACTCAGCTTGACGGCATTTAACAAGAAGAAGAAGATATATGTTCAAAGTCTGAAAGATGAAGATTTGCCATCTTTGCCTCCAAGGAACAATTTTCCAAAGACATATCTATTTTTCTTTTGGCAGTTGATGGGATATTCAGTGCTCTTCTCCAGCACTACAATCAGACATCTCAATTCTTCTTCTGTCATCCTTATCATTGTCTAACTCCTGATGTATAGCAGATAAGACCACGGCCTGAATCAGGCACACCTTAGTCTTCAAGCTGACATCATTTTTCTTCAGCGTTTTGGAGAGGTCCCTGACCTCTTACTTGCCCAATGCAATACGTCTTTTGATTTCCTGATTCCTAATACAAAGGCTTTTGATTGTTGATCCAAGCAAAATTAAGTCATTGACAGCTTCAATCCTTTCTCCATCTACCATTATGCTGACTGTTGGTCCTGTGGTGAGGACTTTTATTTCCTTGATGTTGAGATGTAATCCATATTTAAGACTGTAGTTCTTGAACTTGTCCAGCAAGTGTTTTATATCCTCCCTGTAGTTCTTGTTATTGTTATGTGTCATTGAGTAGCTCTGAACCCTGCACTATCCTGAGCCAATCCCACTGTGTCTGACACACTTACTCCCATTACCCTAGTTACTGTGGTAATCCATCTCATTCTGCACTGTTCCTCCACCCTTCTAAGCATGATGTCCTTCTTCAAGGACTGGTTCCTCTTGGAAACATATCCAGAATATGTAAGGTACAGCCTCAAAACCTTGTCTCCAGGGAGCAACTTGGTTTCACCACCTCCTGAACAAAGCTGCTTGTTCTCTTGGCAGTCCAGGGTGTGTTCAGTACTCTTCTCCAGCACTGAAGCTCAAAGGTGTGAATTCTTCTTCTGTCATCCTTATTCATTATCCAGCTCCCTGATGCATTGCAAGTAATTACAAAGATGACAGCCTGGATCAGGCACACCTTAGTCTCTAGACTGATGTTGTTGCTCTTTAGTGCTCTAGCGAGGTCCTTGACAGTGCATTTTCCTAATGCAATTAATCTTTTGACTCCTTAACTGCTGGTGCCAAGAGTGTTGATTGTGGAACCAGCAAGCATAAACTGTTATCAATCTCTTCTCCATCTATCATGGCATAGTAGTGAGTCTTTGTTTTCTTGATGTTGAGCTTCAATCCATATTGAAGATTACAGTCCTTGACCTTCTGCAGCAAACACTTCAGGTCCTCCTCAGTTTTCTCCTCAGGCAAGCAAGGTCGTGTCATTTGCACAGTGCAGGTTGGTTTGGTGGTGGTTGTTGTTTTTTTGTTTTGTTTTGTTTTTTCATTTTATTTTATTAATTTTAATGAACATTTACAGAGATTTTTGTAGCACTCATTGCTGCACTTTTTTCTCTACACCCCCCTCCCCGCAGTTCATTTCTCTCTTTGAAAAGCAAAAGATAAACTTCTTCGTTGGTATACAATCCCCCCCACCACTCACCCTGAATGCACTCCACTATGCAACCTTAATTCTGGATTCCTGTGATAATCATAATACCCTATCATATATTGCTTTTAAACTGTTCTCTCCCTCATCTGTTTCAATTCAGTATACATAATCTGTCCAGTTTTTCTCAGTCTTACCCCAACCCTAATGTCAGTCCCATTCTACAACAGTGGCACTATGCAGTATTTGTCTTTTGTGACTGAGATATTTTACTCAGAATAATGTCCTCCAGGGTACAGTGCAGGTTGTTAACGAGTCTTTCTCCAATCTTAATACCACATTCCTTCTCATAAAGACCAGCCTCCCCAGTGATCTATTCCACATATAGATTGAAAAGTTTTGAGGATAGGAAATATCCCTGACAAACTTCTTTCTTGATTTTAAACCATGCAGTGTTTATTTGCACTCTTCTAATTACTGCTTCCTGGTCTAAGTATAGTTTTCACATGACCACAACCAAGTGTTCTGAGATTCCCATTCTTCTCAAGATTAGCCACAATTTGTTGTGATCCAGACAGTCGAATATCTTTGTATAGTCAATGAAACACAAATAGATATTCCTCTGGTACTCTTTGCTTTCAGCCAAGATTCATTTGACATTGTCTGTGATGCCCCTAGTGCGATGGCCTCTTCTAAACCCACCTTGTATTTCTGGAAGTTCTTTGTCGATGTGTTGTTTCAGTCATTTGAGAATCCTAAATAGGTGTAATAAGTGACTTCAGGAATTCAAGATCTAATAGAAGAGACTGACCCATTAGCAACTCATTAACAACTCAAGTGATGTGACAAGGGTTTGAACAAAATATTTTGAGAACATAGAGGAAAGGTCCACCATGCCTGCAGGCTTTCCAGAGAAGCCTGACCCATGAGAAGTAGCCCTAAAAAGGTAGGGAAAAATACCTGGCCACAGAAGCTGGGAAGGTAGGTCTCTTGGAGAGGGAAGAGGCTGCGGACCCCAGAAGAAAACAACAGTGCTTGCCCCACTTATCTGATTTCTCTTCACCACTCACTCCAGCTGCACAACACCTATGCATTTTCAAGCAAAGTTGAAATTGTGCAATGCAGAGTATATGAATGAGGTCTCACTCTTGCAAACTCTGAAATAATGCAGATCATGCTTATGTCCATGTCTGTTGGGAAATTAGTCTTGGTTTCTGTGAATTTGAAATTAGGAGGGGTTTTGTTGTTGTTTTTTTCCCCAGAAAGGCTTCTCCAATGTATACATGTATCAGCCTAGCATCGTTAACGTACTGCATGCCTTACCTGTTGTGCTCCAGACTCCAAGAAGTACACCCTCAGTCTGGATGCCAGGTGGGCATCCCCTCCTCCTCTCTTCCCTGTGGCAACTTCTAAGTCAAGGTAGCCTCGTGGATGGGTCAGAAAAGGAAGGGTCCAGGAATCTAGCAAAATGAGGCAGGAGCGAGATGGGCTAGGGTCAGTGGGGAGAGGTGTAGATTACCCAGGGAACTGCACTGGCATTGTAAGGAGGGGTCAGGCTCCCAGCGCAGGAAACAGACACTGGGTGGAAGAACAAGCCTGGTCAGTGCCAGACACCTCCATTGTTCCTTCCCTTCCAGACACCACACTATCACAGCTCTTACCCTCGGAACACCGTTCTTAGCTTCTTAATTCTGTCAGTAAATATTGTGGGGGCTCTGATGGCATAGGCTGTAGGGAGTTGAGCTGCTAACCCCAAAACCAGACTTCCTTGGCAGTTCCAATCCACAAGCAGCTCCACATGAGAAAGACAGGAAGTCTCTTCTCATACAATTTACAGCTACAGAAACACAATGGAGGGCCAGCCTTGAGTCGGTTGTGACTCTGTGCCAATGACTCTGACTTTGATTATGTGTTGAGCCGTATCAGTGAACAAAACAGAGCAAAATTCCTGCTTCTTGGCACTTACATTTTAAAGGGAAAATCATATACAAGTTTAAAAATAAACAGTGTATGTTGTTGTTGTTATGTGCTGTCGAGTCGCTTGCGACTCATAGCGACCCTATGTACAACAGCCATAAATCCTGCTCTATCCTGTGTCAATCTCATTACCTCTGACACATCCATCCCGATTCCCCAGTCACTGAATCAATCCACCTCATAGAGGGTCTTCCCCTCCTGCGCTGTCCCTCCACTCTGTCCAGCATGATGTCTGTCTCCAAAGACCTGTCTCTCCTTATAACATGTCCAAAGTATGTCAGGCGAAGCCCCAGAATCCTTGCCTCCAAGGAGTAGCCTGGTTTAACCCTCTCTAGGATGAATCTATTTGTTTTCTTGGCAGTCCATGGTACATTCAGTACTCTTCTCCAGCACCACAGCTCAAAGGCGTCAATTCTCCTTCTATCCTCCCTAGTCATTGTCCAACTCTCTGATGCATAACAAGTGATTGCATGCCATGTGAAAAAAAGAAAAAATCCAAAACCGCTCAGAGGCTGCTGAATTGCTCCTGACTCCTAGCAAACCTCCATCATTCAAGGCTTTAAGTGTGTGTTTTTTTTATATAAAATTTTATTTCAATTGTGATTTTAACAAATGTTTACAGAGAAGTTAGATTTTCATTCATTCACTGTTGCACATTTTACCCCCTTTCCCTTCCTTCCCTCCTCTCAGTTCATTTTTTTCCAGTTCACTTTTTTTTTTAACATTCATTCATTGTTGCACGATTACCTACCCCCCTTAACCTCCCCTAAGTCCTTTTGCAATGATATACCTTTTATTTTAAGCTGTTGTCATATGCATAATGCCTAATTATATATTCCTTTTAGTTCTTTCTTTCATCTGTTACCATACAATGGTCATTATCTATCCATTCTTATCCTTTTCTCCTCCCAACCTGTTATGTAGACCTGCTTTATAACAGTGGTGCTATGCAGTATTTGTCCTTTTGTGACTGAGGTAGTTCACTCAGCATGATGTGCTCCAGGGTCTTCATTTTTTTCTGCAGTGGCTGATAGATTTTAAACTCTGGCCAGCCTTTCATCTAGCAGTACAACACATAACCAACTACCTAGGGCTCCTTGTAGAGAGTAGAGTAGGAGGGAAATAAAGCAGAGAGACAGGGACAGAGACTACTGTGTGGGCATGTGTGTCATGGAGGATGTATGAATGGATTCAGAGCCATGGAGTCCTCTTGTGAGTTTTCATGGGTGTCCAGTGGAACTATGCTCCGCAGGGGGTTTCAGTGGTTGTCATCTTTGGAAATAGCTCTCCAGGACTTTCTTCCAAGGTACCCTTGTGTAGATTCAAATCTGTAACCTTTCAGTTAACAGGAAGGCACTTAAACATTTGTGCCACTCAGGTACCTGTGTGTGTATGTGTCAAGGATGGTGAGGTTGGCACAGGATATCACAGGGTTCAGATCTGTTGTTCATAGAGTCTCTATGCGTCATATTAGACTCGCCTTGAACTTGGACTTTAAGCCTCCTAAACTATGAGAGAACGCATTTCTGCTTGTCAGACTCTGCCACTTGCGGTAGTTCTGTTAGAACAGCAATAGCTAACTGAGAGAGCCAATAAGGTTATAATCTCCTCTGGGTTAGAAACGCCACAGGGTGTAGCACAAGGCATGGGGGGAAAGCTTAATGAAGGAATGAAAACAATGAGTAAATTAAAAATAGAATGACCAAAAAAAAAAACCAACCAACCAATCAACCAAAAAACCCTAACAATAGGCATTGCCCCCAAAACCTTAAGTTTTGGTGTCTCATTTGCATCTGCTGCCCTGGCCCAGGGACCCTCCCTTTCAAATGGAAAGGAAAGGATGTGACTTGAAAAGCAATGAACTCAAGTGAGGTGAGGCAGGTAGCAGTGAGTGAAGTGGGGTGCGCTGGGATGGTGGGGGCCTGGAGAGTGGGGAAAAATCATGAAGACCCAGGAAAGGAGAAAACAAAAGATCAATAAGACAGTCGGAGGTGACAGCAGCCAGCCAGGGAGCGCTCCTCCCTTGATTAGAATTCATGAACTCCCCTCTTCCATTAAGTCTTTATATGACACCTGGCCTTTAATGCAAAGCTGGCTGCGAACATTAAAAATTAAAAGCCGAAGGTAGGCTACATCCATCTCGGATAGCACAGCTCCCCTCCTATCTGAGGTCTGCACAAAGCTATTACACATTGATAAATTATTTTGGGTAATAGCCGAGATATTACATTGTTTCTGAGTGAAGGTAAAATCTCTCCCTGACACAGGCATTTATCAGGAGTGCCTTTCATCCTATTTATTATAGGCCAGATGAGCACAGGGCTTCGGCCGGGCTGGGGTGCTGGGCTGGGCCCCGTTCCCTGCCTCGCTCCCTTCCTTCTTCTTCTGTCACTCTCTTGATGGGGTATTGATGGGGCTTGTGACAAGTTAATTATTGTCTAAAGATATGCAGCTCACCTTAAAAAGGGGTGGAGGCTGCTAGGGAAGAGGGATGTTTGGCTTCCCAGCAGTCAGATGCATGGAGGACAGTTGGTCCCTGACCCCACTTTGTCCCACTTGGTGAGCCTGAACCCAGCTCCCCCCCATCCCCATTCAACTCATGGTCACCTCAGGGAAGTCCTCCCAGCCCAGCAGCTGCCCTGGCTGCATCACTTCCTCACACTCACCACCCATCCCAAACAGGGACGGACAGCCAATCAGAATGACTAAACATTTGCTCTACAGAGAGTTGAGGTGGGCTTGAAAGTCTTCACAAGGGCATCCCTCCCAACCCTGAAGGTCACTCTGAGACTAGACTACAAGCTACCACCTTCTGTTCCAAAGCTGGTCAGCACTGCCCCTCTCCCCTTCTTCTTCCTTTTGCTGACTTCTGCATGTCATCCGGAAGTCCTGGTGGTGGTGCAGTGGTTAGGAACTTGGCTGATCATTACTGTCGAAATAGAAAGATAACTAGTAAAATGTGTGTGCGTGTCCAAGGGGGGGAGGGAAGGAGCAGTGGGAAGAGGATGGGCTGCGGGGGAAACCATAGGGTCACACAATTTGATGGATGGAGGGAGGGATGGGTAAAGGAAATGGGAATGATTGGGCAGCGATCTGAAAAGACAGGGCAATGGTGGGCATAGTTCACTGTTGATTAATTTTATAAAATATAATAACTGGAATGACTGTATGAAACACAATGTGAATAAAAGATAGTGTGAAACACAATGTATATTAACTTTGTTAGCAAATCAATATAAAATAAAATAAAAACATTTTTAAATGTTTCATAATAGAAGTAAAACATTCAGGGAAAAGAAAAAGAAAAAACTTGGTTGCTAACTAAAGGTCCGTAGTTCAAACCCACCAGCAGCTCCTTGGAAGAAAGGTGGTGAGTCTGCATCTGTAAGGATTTGCGGTCTTGCACGCCTGCTGGGGGAATTCTACTCCATCCCACAGGATTGCTGGGAGTTAAAATTGATGCAACAGTAACAGATTTCTTGGTTTACATGTCCTCTACCTCTACTCCAAGCTCCTTCCTTGACAGTGTCCTCAGTTCTGAGAAGGAAAAGACACAGAATGTGGGCTAGATTGTGTTGTCATTGTTAGTTACCCTTGTGTAGATTGTAACTCATTGGGACCACATGTATTTGGAGGAGGGCAGCTCTACTGAGTTCTCAAGACTGTGACTTCTTTGGAAGCAGATTGCCAGGCTCATCTTCAGAAGTGCCAATGAGTGGATTCAAACTGCCAACATTTTGACTTTTAATTGAGCCTTTAACTGTTCACACTACTCAATTTCTTCAAATGTAATCTGAGGACTATGTAATGGATTCTCTGAGTGGTACAAATGGCTTGTGTGCTTGCTTGGTAATGGCAAGACTGGAAGTTCAAGTCCATCCAGGCTGCCTTGGAGGAAACACCTGGTGATTTACCTCCAAAATATCAGCCATTTTTCAGTGCTTGGGAGGCACAGTTCTAATCTGATACACATGGGTCCACTGTGACTCTATTTGTAAGAAATTTTATTTAATATATTGTTGCTGTTTTTTGTTATGTATCATCAAGTCACCTGCAACTCATAGTGACCCTACGCACAGTACTTCTGAACTCCGCTCTATCCTGAGCCAATCTCACTATCTCTGACACACTTACCCCTAAAATCCAAATTACAGTGTTAAGTATCAATAATATGAAACTCACGAGGTCACTGTTATAAAAGGCCTCTTCAAGACTGGCTGGGCAGCAGGGTAGGGCTTTATGTGTGTGTGTGTGTATGAGTGTGGGTTCACAGGTATGTGCAAGGATGCCATGCCATGATATAATAGTGGCAGCAGAAATTAGACATTTGGCTTTGAGATCCTTGGGGTTCATCCATCCACAACCCCTCGTGGTAGGAGCACACCTTCCAGAACTGCTTAGTGAGCACTTTCCATTTTTCTTGCAGTACACTAAGTGCTGAGTAGATAAGTAGATGATATTGAACGTAACAGACCCAGTTCTTCATCTCCAGTTGCTAACAGTCAATGGGATTGGCCTGTTCTCTCCAGAGGAGAATGTGTTCTAAACGACCTCTGACCTAGGGATGGGTAGCTTGATGCCCTTCCAGCCCTGGACCTGAGTCAGCTCAAATCCTCATCAAGTGCTCAGCACTGAGTTGTTCGGGGGCATCTAGTTGACTATGACTGATAGCGACCCTGTGAGTAACAGGTCTGAGCCTTGCTCTATTCTGCTTCATCTTCCCCATCGCTGAGATCCTTGACCTGTTGTCACCATCACTGGATCAATCCATCTTATTGGGGTCCTCCTCTCTTTCTCTGATTCTCTGCCTTTCCCAGCACGATATATTTTTCCAGTAACTGGACCCTCCTGACAACATGCCCAAAATATGTGGGACAAAGTTTTGCCACACTTGCCTCTAAGGCTGGTGGCATTTCTATTGTGCACATAGTAGGTGCCCAGTATTTCTGAATGGATGACTGGCTGCTTGAACTAATCAATATTGAGTCCTAAGCAGAGTCAATCTTGTCGAGTCTCCCTGAGCCTCAAGGCACCTTCAGACGTGCTTTCTGGCAGGAAACTCAGGTGAGCAGTCCATCTCCAAGCCCCAGGCAAGGGAGATGATGCCCCTGCGAAAAGGAAGGATGTGCCCATTGTGTCTGGACACAGGCCAAGCGGTGATGTCTTCATTGCTGCCTGCACAGCCAGAGTGATCCTCCTCTTCTTTGCATTTCTGCCTAATGAGCGGACATCTGTGGAACCTGGCAGCCAGCAGGAGGGGGCGAGGGAGGCCACCCCGGGGCTCACATTCCCTATGCGCCCAGCTTCCCATCCAATGAGTATGAGCTGCTCTCCTACCCAGAGCACGGCTGACGTCATGCCATACAAACCTGGCTGGCTGGCTGTTTCTAGTCTCTGGCTCTCTCACCAGCCCTCTTGAAACGTTTCTTCGGTGGCACTGTCTGCTGGCTTCTCGGTTCAGGCTTCACCTGCGACACTGCCTTTCCAGCCTGCAAATTCCATTCTCTGTGAGCCATGACCAGCCTCGCCCTTTCCTGCATCCAACTGTTGTTGTTATTTGGTGTTCTCAAGTTGACTGTAACTCAAAGCAACCCTATAACAACAGATCTGAACCTGTCATATCCTGCACCATCCTTGAAATCTCTGATATGCACCAGCCCATTGTCAGAGTCACTTTGTCAGTCCAACTTGTCAGGGATCTTTTTTTTCCTCTTTGACTCTCCACCTTTCCCAGCTTGATGTCCTTTTTCCCAGGACTCATCTTTCTTGACAACTTACCCAAAGTATATGAGATGGCATTTCACTATCATTGCCTCCAAGGAGTGCCCTGGCTGCATTTCCTTCAAGACGGATTTATTTGTTCTTTTGAGAGTCCCTGAAATATTCAGTACACTTCTCCAATACTACAATTTAAAGAAAATCTATTCTTCTGTCATTTCTATTCAGTGTCCAACTTGCATCCAAGTATACTTCCTAAAGCCCAGTTAGGACTTTGGACCCTGCTGATGGATGGACTTGAGCATCCCCTACTTCCACCACAAGGTCTACTATAACCTATCAGCTGAGTAAAGCCAGTTCTGTTTACTACATGTGTGGACCTTATTCAGCAGGTGAGATGATTCAGAATCAAGGGTGAGATCCCACTGCAAAGATTTTCACTCTGATTGTGTGAACCAAATATACGAGACCAAAGAGAAAGAGCATTCTAGAATCAACCAAATAATAGTGCCACCCTAGCAGTACTCACAGCTAATGCTTGCTGTTTATTGTGCACTAGGGATTGAGTGAAACATTTTGTATTTGATGTCTCATTTAACCCTCATAAAAACTCAAGAAGATGGCATTATCATGGCATAGGCAAAGAGGTGAGCAGCAAGGAGTGGAGATGGAATTTGACCCTATGTCTCTTGTAACTTCACGTGGAAAACCGTGCCCGATTGCTGACCAAGCAAAGCACGCATAGGCTGTGTGTGCTTACTGACAAATCTGTAGTGAACTATTTTGCATTTTTCTTACCACATCAAAGATGTTGCTTCTAGGTAGGACTGGCATCTCTCTTTCCAAAACCCATAGCACAGCTTAGAGAATCAAAGCCTCTTTTCAAATTTATAATGTTTGTCAGAGATGGAGAATCCAGCAAATAAAAGAAAAACAAACCCCCAAAACAACAATCAAAAACCCCAAATCCATTGTTGTTGAGGCCAAACAGACCCATGCTTACCCTTTACTGGGTTTGCAGGACTGTAAATTGCACAGGAGATTGCCCTTCTTTCTGCTCTAAAATTATCATTAGGTGCCATCAAGTTGACTGACTTATAGAGAACCTATGAACAACAGAGCTGATTCCTTGCTCTATCTTCTGCCAGCTTTATGGTCTCTCATATGCTCAAGCCTTTTGCTAACAGTCACTGTGTTGATCCCCTTTGTTGAGTATCTACTTCTCTTTCTCAGCTAACTCTCCACCTTTCCCAACGCGATGTCTTTTTCCAAGAACTAGCTCCTCTTGCCAACATGTCCAAAGCAAATGAGATGAAGTTTCACCATCCTTGCCTGTAAGGAGCACCCTGTCTACACTTCCTCCCAGACCTTTTGTTATTTTAGCAGTTCATGAGATATTCAGTACTCTTCTCCAACAGTACAGCTCAAAGCATTGGTTCTTCTGTCATCCTTATTCATCGTCCAGCTCCCAAACGCATGTGACGTCAAGTCGACTACAACGCTATGTATAATAGCTGTGAACCCTGCCCTATCCTGAGCCAATCTTACTGTCTCTGACACACCTACCCTCATTACTCCAGTAATTATATCAATTCATTTCCTCTGGGATCTTCCTTTCCTACGCTGTCCCTTGACCCTTCCAAGCATGATATCCTTCTCCAAAGACTGGTCGCTCCTGGCTACATGCCCAAAGTATGTGAGATGGAGTCTCAAAATCCTTGTCTCCAAGGAGTAACTTGGTTTCACCCTCTCCAAGATAGATGGACTTGATATATATATCAGGTTCTTGAGTTTTCACGAGGATTAAATGAGACATCAAATACAAAATGTTTAGCTCAATCCCTAGTGCACAATAAACAGCAAGCATTAGCTGTGAGTACTGCTAGGATATAGATAGATAGATAGATAGATAGATAGATAGATAGATAGATAATTTGTTAAGAGCTATTGAGTTGAGTACAACTCATGACCCCATGAACAAAAGATCTGAACCCTGTTCTATAACTATTGTCCTTTCTCTAATGTTCAAAGAGTTTCCAAAGGCCTGTTGTTTTACGAAGTGTATGTCAATCCTGTTTCCAAGCCTATCTTAATCAGGGAGCTCTACCAAACCCTGTCCACCATGTATAACCATTACAGCATTGGACACACCAGTGGCAGAATGTTCAGTATCACTGGAACCCCAAGCTATCCAGTACAGTAAACTAACAGATCATTGCTGTACCACTTAGAATAATGTTTTCTCAAAGACAATTAACACTAGGCCCGAGGGCCCAAATAACCAACTTTTAAATACAAAGGCCCACCCACAAGATCCTGATTGACTTAAACAAGAGGCTTTCAGGCCACAGCTGATTGTTAGCTAAATCCAGGTGACCAGTCTGTTCATACACAATTATAAATGAAATTAAAAAAAAACCAAAGAGTTTACACCCGACTTTCAACTAAATCAAGAGAACCTACCTGCCAGAATCCAACTGCTTCACACATGAGTCTCCAAACTGGAGACATGGTCAGGGCCCAATTGGCTTTTAAATACAAACGGCCACCCACCAGGTCCTGATTGACTTAAACAAGAGGCTTCCAGCAAGCATAATGGCAACAATGAATGAGTATTAAAAAAAAAACAAAACACAAAAACATGAACTGGGGAGGGGGAATATAGGGAGAACAGGTAAAATGTGCAACATTAAATGAATGAAAATCGAACTTTTCTATAAACTTTCATTAAAATTGCAATTCAAATAAAATTTTTATTTATTAATTTTTTTTAAAAGAGCATGGCTTGAACCAGGTGCACCTTAAAGTGAGCTGCAGAGTTGTTCATCTGAATCCAGATGAGACACATGGCCTTTGGTTTAGCAGCACAACTCTCTTGCCCTCTACTAGAAAGAGCTCCATAGTAAGCAAGATTAAAATGAGCTTACTTTGCATGTTGACTATAGATTAGTAAGCAAGCACAAATAAACTCTATTTCCTTTATTTGATAAACAGATTCATCCTAGAAAGGGATAAACCAGGTGGCTCCCTGGAGGCAAGGATTCTGAGGCTCTGTCTGACATACTTTGGACATGTTGTAAGGAGGGACCTGTCCTTGGAAAAGGACATGATGCTTGGTAGGGTGGAGGGACTCAGTGACTGGGGTAATTGGGATGGGAGTGTCAGAGACAGTGCGATTGGCACAGGGCAGATCAGAGTTTAGGGCTGTTGTACCTAGGGTCCCTATGAGTCGCATGCGACTTGATGGCACATAACAACAACAACAACAATCAGTCCCTGGCTGGAAAAGAATCTGATAATTAGCAACTTAATCTCTTTATTTTCTATTAGAGGAAACTGTGTTTGATAGAGGAAACTCCTTACCTAACATCAGTGGCAGAGCTGGGACTAGATTATAGAGAGTCCTAATTCTATATCCATTCTATATCCTAGGACACTCTAGTGGCCTATTTAGCGACCCTATGTACAACAGCTCTAAAGCCTACCCTATCCTGAGCCATTCTCACTGACTCTGACACACCTAGCCCCATTGCCACAGTTACTGTATCAATCCATCTCATCTGGGATCTTTCTATCCTGTGCTGTCTGTCCCTCCACTTTCTGAGCGTGATGTTCTTCTCCAAGGAATGGTCTCTCCTGGCCATGTGACCAAAGTATGTGAGACAGAGCTTCAAAATCCTCGCCTCCAAGGTGAAACTTGGTTTCACCAACCCCAAGACATACATATTTGTTTTCTTGGTAGTCCATGGTATGTTCAAGACTCTTCTCTAGCACCACAACTCAAAGGCACCCATATCCAATTTTTTTTTTCACATTGTTAACTAGGAATACAGCATCCTTTTCATCAAAGGTAAGGACAATCAGGAAGGCAGAGAAGAAACCTGGGATCCAGAGAGCTGAGATGTGTTGCCTTGGCAAAAGACATAGACATGAGCCTTGGGAACACCAGGGAGCTTCTTTAATGATAAAAGCAAGAATCAAAAGCCACCAGAGCAGGTAGGGGTACCTAATGGCCCAAATAGGTCAGGGTCTAGGAATTTAATGAAAATAATGACCTAGAAACCCCAGTGTTTAGGACACTTTAAAACAGAAGCTTCCTGGACCAGGAATCTCTTGAGATAGGAAAGATTTCAGCAGGTCTGAGACACACCCATCAAAGGACTGCTGGGAATCCAGAAAGATCCCAATCAGTACCAAGAAAAGGCAAAGATTCCGTAGGAATTACAAGGCCTGCAGGTGAGAGATGAGTGGCTTGGTTACTAAGAGAAGAAAATGGAAGCAGTCAAGTTTGAGGGTTAGGTGGCACTGGGGACCTTTGCACTGTATCACCTGCTTGGTGGGTGGGCAAAGGGCCCACCATGGAGAGCCATGCAACGTGGGCTTGGAAGGGTTATAGGTTGGGAGTTGACAGTTGGAGATGAAAAAATACTTTGAGAGCATCTTACAAGTTTTCCGCAATATTCAGTAAATATCTTCTATTCATAATTTTCACAAGTATCTGCTTTTAATACAGTTTTGTGTTGAGGCACTTGGGATCCTGCATTTTTTTGAGAGTTGCACTTTTTTATATTTCTTTTTTATTTTATACTGATTTATTACAAAGTTTGAAAATATTGTTTTTCTCACAAGATCCTTCCCATTTTCTTCACCTCCACACACATCAAATTATATGACCCTATGATTAATACCCACCTCCCTGCCTATCCTCACCCCTCTGCTTCCACCCTCCCCCACCTTGTACCCTCATACTCATTCTACAATAATGGTTTTATACAGTATTTATCCTTGTGGGACTGAGTTAGTTCACTCAGCATAATATTCTTCAGTCCCTCCCATGTTAGGTAGTAATTTACAAAATCATTGCTCCTGTTTGCTGCATAGTATTCCATTGTGTGAATGTACCACATCTTCTCAGTCCATTTATTTGTGGTTGGACATCTATGCTGTTTTCATGTTCTTGCAATGGTGAATAACACTGCTATGACCATTGATAGAAAAGTCTTTGTTTGAGTGAGTGTTGCACTTTTAATCAAGAAAATTATATAGATATGTTTTTCAACAATTTCATATTCTTTGTCTCTAAACTTCCCCACTCCCCCACCAAAATCTGTGAAAGTATGCTCAAAACTGGCTCCCATACATATTGTTGGCAAAATTTTACCTTCATCAAGTCAACTTTGGAATAATGTTTTGTTTTTTTATTATTATTATTAAATTTTATTAGTTTCAATGAACATTCACAAGGATTCCGGGCTTTCACTCCCTCATTGCCGCACCATTCTCTCCACCCTCTTTTTTAATTGTCCAATTGCCACAGTGCTTGTCAAAGTCATTTCTGATTAATCTCCTTTGTCGGTGTGTCCTTTGCCATTCCCTATCACTCCTCCCTGAGAGAGACTTCACCCTGATTCATAAGGAAAAGGGGATGGCGTATTCTCTTAGCTACTTCCTGCTGAAAAGGGACGCTGTGGGTTTCAGGGTGAAGATCTTCTCTCACTACTCTAAAGGGCCCCTTTGGCAGTAGGAAACACGTAGACTATTATGGAGATTGATTTTGGAATTTAGATGCACTCTTATTGATTGTGCTTGGCCGTACATGTTCATATCCTTGAAGATGTATCATGGGGGTGTTGCAACCTAGTAGACACAAATTTGACTAACAAGTTATAAGTACATGAGTCAAAAATTATGGAAAAGTAAAAGAAAAGATTCTTTCATTGTTTTACAAACCCTCCCCCAGGTCCCCTCCACCATGTAGCCCTCGCTCTAGACTCCTGTGATGACAGAAATATGGAATAATGTTTTTTAAAAAAATAAATAAAAGGAGTGGCTACTTGGATACCTATAATTGCAGACAGTCTGCACAGTAGACTTTTTTGCAAATGTATTTTTTTTAATTCTGTTAAATACATAGGTCGCAAAATATTTGCTACTTCAACCACCCTCACAAACAGAGCTGAGGGACAGTAAATATGTCATCATGCAGTCCAACTATTGTTATTAACTGTTCCTGACTTTTTCCTATCAGAAAGAAGTTGACTGTGTTCTATCCGACAAAATAAACTTAAGTGTGACTTTTTCAAAAGTTGGAAGGAGGAATGCGTGGTACAGAACATTATGCACCTTGATGGTGTCTCTCATTGGGCTTGCTAGGATGTTCCGAAGCCTTCTTTTCCGGCACAAAGAAGGTGCATGTCTTCTCCCTTTCACTGAGCCACCTTTGACGCCGAGGGGGCCCATTCGGTGAGAGCACTTTCTTCATTCCACAGGCCAAAAAATTGCAGTCACCCAGGATGCATATACAAAGCTGGTCTCGCATCTCACGCCTCCACTAATTCTGTACATTGCTAATCTGCAATATTTCAAGTGGTTGGGTTTTTTCAGTTGACTATTTAGCATTAATGTTGGTGGTGGTAGGGAAGAGAGGGGGGTTGAGTTTCTACACTCCCAGTGCCTCTGCACCCAGAGCCTGGTAAGGGGGCAGTGGTCAGAGGGAAACAGAGGGAGAGAAAGATATCAAGTGTAGTAATCAGAATGAAAAATGGGGCTGCGGTTACTTTAAACAAGAGCTAATTCATCACGAGAACGAGTGGATAAGTAGCTGAGTTTCAGGCGTTCAGTAAGTTCCCCGTTCTGCTCCAAAAATTATTCCACCCCTGTCTGCATGCTCCCATAAATCATCCCTTCTTCACATCAGCTCCGATTACCAATTACTCCTGCCTGTAACAGGCTTCCCTTGCCCAACACCATCTGATGGGGCCTTGCCTTTTAATTTTACAAATGCCTTTTTTTCCCACTTTTCCTGCTGCTTCTCCTCCAGTCCTTCCCCGCCCCCACCTTCCCATTCTCTCCTCTTTCTCTCTCATCTCTGGTTTATTTCCCCCTCCATGCTCCCACCTCACAGCCAACCTGCCCTGTGCCAGGAGTCTATGGAAAGGGGAATGGAAAGCTGCCTTCGGTAGCTGCGGCAGCCAGGTCGTCCCGGGAAGATGGGAGAAGGATGCTTTTCTCATTCCAGATTTGTCCACTACGTGTACTTGATATATAGACAAGGCAAAACTGATATTGGGGTGGTGACAACCTGCTGGAAAGAGCTACTGTTCTCGCTAAGAAAAGAGCTTTTCACTCCTAGGAGCCCGGCACAGTGACAGTGATCATTAAAAGTGTTTACCATCGGAGTTGTTGGCTATTGGCAGTGTTGGATGTACAGAGGCTGTGAGGCTCTGAACGGCTCAGAAACATCTCTTTAGGAGATTCCCTGTATCTGGCCCAGTTGTGTGTGTGTGTGTGTGTATGTGTGTGTGTCTTTTTTTTTCTATAATTATATTTTATTAATTTTCATAAACATTTACAGAGATTTTGGGCTTCCACTCATTCATTGTTGCACTATTCTCTCTACCCTCCTCCCAGTTTGTTCTTGTCCAAATGCCACAGTGCTTGTCAAAGCCAGTTCTGATTAATCTTCTTTGTCAGTGTGTCCTTTGCCATTCCCTATCACTACTCCTCCCTGAGAGAGACTTCACCCTGAGTCATAAGGAAAAGGGGATGGCACATTCTCTTAGCTACTTCCTGCTGAAAAGGGACGCTGTGGGTTTCAGGGTGAAGATCTTCTCTCACTACTCTAAAGGGCCCCTTTGGCAGTAGGAAACACATAGACTATTATGGAGATTGATTTTGGAATTTAGATGCGTGTGTGTGTCTTTTATACAGTCTTTCATTTATATTGTAGTTTGTTCGTGTATACTGTAAGCTGTCGCCCCTTACAATCATCTTTCTAATAACTATTTTCATGAAAGTATATAAACAAGCTACTTCTTGCCTCATGCCCTAATATCCCCCTTTCAGACAGCCAATTCCCGATTTGCCCTTTCCTATCAAACCAATACTCTGAGGGAATAAGTATGTCACTGTTTTGCTCTTTTTCCCCCTTTTAATTTGATTTATTTACAAAGTTTGAATACATTGTTTTTTCACAAAAGATCCTTCTCATTTCCTTCACCCTACCCACCCATCAAATTGTGATGATTAATACCTTATCCCCCCACCCCTCCTCACCCTTCTATTTCCAACCCCTCTCCCCCTGCCTTGGATCCTCATACTCATTCTATAAAAATGGTTTTATACAGTATTTGTCCTTGTGGGACTTAGTTAGTTCATTCAGCATAATGCTCTCCAGTTCCTCCCAAGTTCAGTAGTAATTTACAATATGATTGCTCTTGTGTGCTGAGTACTATTCCATTGTATGAATGTACCACAATCCATTCATTTGTGGTTGGACATCTGGGCTGTTTCCATGTTCTTGCGATGCTGAATAATGCTGCTATGATCATCGCATACAAGTTTCTGTTTGAGCCTCAGTTCTCATTTTTTTGAGGTATATTCCAAGCAATGGAATAGCTTGGTCATATGGAATTTCTATGTTTAGCTTTTTAAGGAAGTGCCAACTGCCTTCCTGAGTGGTTGTACCATTGTACAATCCCACCAACAATGTAAAAGAGTTCCTATCTTACCACATCCTCTCCAACACCTATTACTTGCTGTCCTGTTAAACCTTGCCACTGCTGCTGGAGTGAGATGGTATCTCATTGTGGTCTTGATTTGCATCTCTCTTATTGCCAGTGATTTGAAATATTTCTTCATGTGTCTGTTGTCGATTTAAATATCTTCCTCTGTGAAAATTCTTTCCATGTCTTTTGCCATTTTTATAATTGGGGTATCAGTTTTTTTCTTGTAGAGGCCCAGGAGTATTCTATAAACTTTCATTATGAGACTCTTTTCAGAGATGGTATTGCCAAATGTTTGTTCCCAAGCAGTAGGTTTTCTTTTCACCCTGTTGGAAAAAGGGTTTTTTATGAACACAGGGATTTAATCTTTAGAAGGTCCCATTCATCAATTTTATCCTCTTCAGATTGTACATTTCTGGCTCTATTTGACAGTCTCTTAATACCGTAGACTAGGCCTTCTAAGTTTGATCCCAGTTTGTCTCTTACGAATGTTATGGTTTAGGGCTTTACTCCCAACTCTCTTATCTACTTTGAGGTGATTTTTTTTAATATGGTGTGAGATGTAAATCCTGTTTCAGCTTTCTACAAGTGGAAGTTCAGTTTTGCCAGCACCATTTGTTGAAGAGATTGTCATTTCCCTATTTGATAACTTTGATTTCCTTGTCAAATATCAGTTGACCATAGATAGCTGGGTCTATTTCTGGGTTCTCAATTCTGTTCCACTGATCTAATGTGCCTGTCATTGTACCAGTACCACTTTTGCTAAAGAATCCTCTTTTCAATTTAGAAACTCTGAGCATCTGCATCCACAAGCGAAGTCCAATCTAGAGCAAGCCCTCAGGTTACAGCAATCAACCCTATGTCACAGCATGGATCATCTTCTCTTCAGCTGGTTGGGTTCTGGTCAACTCCTCCCCAGCTCTCCATGGCTAGGTTCCAACGGGCATCAGCAAGTTCAGGAGTCCACACTTCTTCCTGTGTTCCAGACCTGTTGGTCTCACTCAGCCCTAGCTCCCACTTGGGGCCACGTCAACAAGCCAGGATTCCTCACAGCTTTCTGCTTTCTAGCCAACAACCCATCCTTGCTCATTCATATATCTGTGCACACTCGGTAGGCAGCACTGAAGGAACACATCCAGACTCAGCCTGTTCCTCCCACTTCCACTCCTATAGATCCAGATGATTTCTATGAGTGGGCATACCAAACTAATTTAAGAAACAAAACAAAACAAAATGACATTCTGGCCCAATTTTTGCTTCTGGCAGTATAATTGTCCCAAAGTCCTATCATGACTGTGTGACTTAAAAGTTTTGTACCCTGTAAGTATCCTGTAAGAAGCTAGTAGCATAGTACATTTTGCATGGGTCAACTGTTCGAACCTATTTTTGGGAGAAAGATAGATAGGCTCCTTCCATGAAGGTTTATAGCCTCATAAACCTGAGGGAGGGCTGCTATGAGTTGGAGTTAACTGAATGGCAGTTAATTTGGTTTGGTCTTAAAGTATCTTATGTACTTTCTTAGTCCCTAGATGATGAACATATTTGCCTCCTAACCAAGTTCAAGTTCACCCAGAGACACCTTAGAAGAAAAGGAATAGAGATCTGCTTTGGTGAAGTGAGCCCTTGAAATCCGCATGGAACCAAGTTGTACTGTTGCCTAGATGGGGTCAACTCAGAATCGACTCTTTGACAACCAATGGTAGCTGATAGTTGAAACTTTTTTCCTAATAGTTTCACGTCAATAATTGAAAATGGCACACTCTGAAAATGGAACTCAATCCTAAATAAATGTTGTGACACCATGCACTTGATGTGGTGAAAAGAATTGCTTCATTACCATGTCAGTGATGAGAAATTCACAACTGCAGACATCATCTTAGGTAGCATCTGCCAGACATATATCACACTCTGGTTAAAGCATCATTCACTCTTGAGCTCTTTGAAATGTGATGTGATGACTGATGTGCGACCAAGAGGGGACATACAACCTTGATTTTTCAAAGCTCCCTGAACCCCAGACACTTTGTTAGGATGTAGATACCAGTCCCACCTTCAGAGATTCTCCTTCAGGAGGGTGGGTACTGCCTAGCTCCAGCAAGGATGTGCAGTTTAACAAGTACCTTTGAGAACCTCTGGACCATGCATTGAGAATTACTGGTCTAGCCTGGACATCAAAACTAATGTGCTTTGTGGTTTGTTTTAGAAAATCACTCAATTACTTCATTGTTTACACTGGCAGAATGGGGATAGTTTAACTGCCCCTCATATCTCCTGCAAGTCAAAGAAGGTCAGAACTGAATGAGCGAAATCCTGGGATGAACTTAGAAAGCTGTCCAGCTATGTTCAGCAGGAGCTGTGACTTGTTTCTTGCTATCTGCAAAGGGATGAGGTTGCTACCCCATACACCAACTGTGTGTGGTACTTAGAGTTTTTTGTTCAAAATAGCTTCCCTAGCCACTGATTTTGACTTTGCTATATGAATGGTGGTTTGAAGCTCAACGTCAAGGAAACAAAGATTCTCACGACTGGCCTGATTGGCAGCATCATGATAGATGGTGAAGAGATTGAGATTGTTGACAGTTTCAGTTTATTTGGCTCTACAATCAACAGTCTTAGTATGTGCGGCCAGGAAATTAAAAGATTAATTACATTGGGAAAGTCTACTATCAGAGACCTCTCCAAAGTACTGAAGAGACAGTCTGGAGATTAAGGTGTGCCTGATACAGGCCATGGTTTTGCAATTACTTGCTATGCATCAGAGAGCTGGACAGTGACTAAGGATGAGGAGAGTTGATGCCTTTGAGCTGTGGTACTGGAGAAGAGTATTATACCATGGACTTCTATGGGCACAAACAAGTTCATCCTGGAGAGGGTGAAGCCAGGCTGCTCCTTGGAGGCAAGGATTCTGAAGTTTCATCTGGCATACTTTGGACATGTTGCAAGGAGGTTCCAGTCCTTGGAGAGGGACATCTTACTTGGGAGGGTGGAGGGACAGTGCAGGAGAGGAAGACCTTCAATGAGATGGATTGATTCAGTAACTGGGGTAATGTGGATAGTGTGTCAGAGGTAATATGATTGGCAAGGGATAGAGCAGGGTTTAGGGCTGCTGTACATAGGGTCACTATGAGTCGCAGGCGACTTGATGGCACATATCAACGACATGGAATGAGTGAGAATATGTGAAAAGGAATTGTCTAGTCTCACTGATAAACAGATTCAGCAGCATATTTTGAGAATCTCACCACCAGCTAAGAAGAAGCAACAGAATGAAGTGCATCTTCAGGGCCAGAGATTCTTTTTTTTTTTCTGTTATAAAATCTCCATTTTATTGCTCCTCACTCTCCTCAAAAAAGTAACAAAAGCAATATGCCAAGTTCTTTATTGTTTTCATTTCTTGCATTTGAAATACTCTTCAATGACATCCTTGGCCTGTGATTCTTTGCCATAGTCCTTAACAACTACACAACTGCAGCTGACTACTTTGTGGGGTTTTCCTTCTCGGTCAATTTTGCAGAGGCCTACCCACTCCCCCAGTTTCTTATTATCATCAACCTTTATCAGGTTGATTTGGTGTTCAGCACAAAGAGCCTCTACTAACTTGACATACATAGGCTCATTACAGTTGGATGCAAGCACACATAGATGGGCTTGGCGCCTGTCACTGGCTCAAGACATTGAATTAACATTGTCCAGCATTGCTGAGGTACAAATGATGCAAGGACCTGCTGTGGGCATCCAACCAGGAGAGTGCCATTTCCACTGGATTCAAGTGAGGGCCAGAGATTCTTGCACCAGCCAGACCCACAGGAGAGCAGCAGCGGCTACATCAAAGAACCAAACCAGACCAAAGACCCAACACAAGACAGAACTGACTTTGAGACTGCTATGCCATAGAACCAGAGCTAAAAGGCTTTACAGAAGTTTGTTGGAGAACTGGGAGAGCTATAATCGGTAAGACAAAGAGCCTCAAGCCACAAGGCTGAGGTGCCTGTGAGCACATTTTGGAAACTGTCCTGACTAATTGTATCTTCTATCAACCTGAAGTATACCCTTTTAACTTCACAAAATATGGTTCTGTGTGGTCTATGAGCTAGCACAACAGATTTCAGACCTAGTAGAGCTGTAAGCTTGATGTTGGGATGAGTAGAAAGAGGTGTAAGATCACAGGGACGATGTCTGACCTCATGGGGATTGACTTTGTGTTGTGGATTCTGTTGGTGGTAACTGTTCCCCTTTATGGAGTTGGTGGAGGTCAGATATGGCCAACCCCACAGAACCCTTTCTCTTTTTACAGCTTACAAACTACAGATTTCTATGGGTGGAGAACTCCCAAATTGAATTCCAAGCCACATTTCAGGATGGTAATTTTTTTTCACAAATCATAATTTTTATTTGTCATTATTAAAAGTCTGAATTTTAAACAGATTCTTGAACTGGTGGCTCATAGCCATCAGCTCGTTGAACTTTAGCACCCGTCTCATCTCCAGTAGCTTGTCCAGAGCGTCCACCTTCATCAGGAAGCTGCATGAGTTTGTCCAATTCAAACTTGGGCTTCTTGAGCATTTTTACTTTCCTAACAAATACATCATGGAGAGAATAAATAGACTGGCTATCTTTTTCTATGTCTTTCCCAATGCTGTCTGGAATCAATTTCTTCATCACCTCTTTCAAGTCATTTGTCTGCACCTCTCGGGTCATGATTTCCATCATTTTCTTCTGGATTTGGCGGACCTATTGGTGCTGAGCATAAGATGTCTTCCGAATCTGATTGTTGCGTTCTTTGTAAAACCAACACAAAATAGACGAAGTAAATGACTGTCGGTGGTTTTGACATCAACATGTGCTTCAATCATGGTCTGCCATTTTTTTACCATGGAGCACATTTTGTACCAGGTAAGATCCATGCCATGGAAGTTGGTGAGGCAGTTTTTGCCTTGAATGTCCTCAGTAATTAACTTGAATTTTCTAAACGAACCTCATCATTTTACAAATCAGTAAGGCTCACTTCAAAAACATGACCCTTAAGTCCATCAGATGCAATTTTGGTTCCTTGAGTCCTTGTGACTAGTGTCTTCCCAATATTGCTTATATTGAACATTGCTGGCACCTTTACATCATACTAATTTGTCTTAGAAAATGGATCAACCACTTTCTTCTTGGCTCCTTTTTTGCCACCTTTTGTAAGGTGCTTGTTCTTGCCGACCACCATGGTGGTGCCGAGAGCAAAAAGAGTGATGGTAATTTTACTATAATTGTGTGTCTCAAACAAGGGGAGTGTGTAAAAAAATGTGTTCTGAATGCCTGGCTTGCCTGACATTGGCCCTGGCGCTGCAGAAACTGTAATATAGCTGGATCTCAGTATTTTCAGAGGGAGCTCCAGTAGCCTAGTAGTTAGAAGCTAAGCATGCAATCTCAAAGGCACATGGTTCAAATCCATCAGCTGCATCACAGGAGGATGGGTAATCTCCTTCCATGCGATTTACTGCCCCTGAAAACCTGCCACAGGGTCAGCTAGGCATCAGCTTCAACTCAATGATACTCAACCACCACCACCATCACCACCATATTTTCAAGGCAGAGTGAAGAGAAAGAAAAACGCATCACCTTTAAGTGGACTCCAATTCATAGCGCCCCCGTGTGTGTCATCGTAGAACTGTCCCATATGGTTTTCAATACTGTGTTTCCAAAGATCACTAGGCCTTTCTTCTGAGGAGTCTCTGGATGGGCTGGAACCTCCAACCTTTCAGATAGCAACTGAGTATACTATTTGTATGATCCAAGAGAAAAAGAACCAAGAGTTAATTGAACATTTAAGGTGAAAGGTTCTCTGCCAGGTGCATTCACACACGCCTTATCCTCTAGGATAAAAAAAGCCATGAGACTAAAACTGATCTTCTTGTTACGGATTTGGAATCCAGCTGAAGCTGTCAACATCTGTGAGCTGCTCACAGCAGCCTTGGAGAACAAAGTAGAAGTGCCCTATCGTGTTTCCAATGCTGTCATCTTTATGGAAGCCGACTGCTACTTCTTTTTCCCATAGCTACTGGTAGGTTTGAACCACCAGCCTTTCAGTAACAGCCCCTGCTTTAACTATGCCACCAGGGCTCCTAATAAGAGCCCATAATGGGGAAACTATTCTTTTCCTTTTGTATCAGAGGATATCAACGCTTTGACAGGTTAAGAAATCTTTCCAGTAAAAAGAAAGAGAGGAAGAAAAAGGGGGGAAAGGAGAGGGGAGATAGAAGAAAGGCGAGCAGGAGAAGGGAGGGAGGACATCTTATGCTCCTTTCACTTCAATATTGAGCTGTAAGCTGTCTTTTCTCAGTCAGTACTGAGTCAGTGAGACTTAAAGCCTACATGCTATTTTCTAGCCATTCAGTAACTTACGACTGTTAAATCACTCATTGTCAAAAAGCATTTTAGATCACTCGTATTCGCTTAGATCTCTCACCTCTATCCATCAAACTCTGGGTAAATAGGCACCCAGACAGCATAGAAAAGAATAGGAAGGTTCTTTTAGGGGGGATCTTGGAAGCTAGTTGTTGTTATGTATTGTTGAGTTGGAATAGACTCATAGCTGATCCTCCAGCAGATTTTAAGAGGCAGTAATTTGCGCAGGAGGAAATTGCCTATCTTTCTTCTGTGGAGCAACTGGGGTGCCTTTGGGTTGCCAGTGTAACTCCTTACCACTGGGTGAGACAGGTAAGTAAAGATAGGAGAGTAGATTGTGACTTATGCAGAACAATGAGGCTAAATATAGTTGTCAGAACTTTACAGAATTGAGTTCTGGACTTCCCTGGTAAATATCATTGTTTTTATGTGTTGTTGAGTCATCTGCAACTCATAGTGACCCTATGTACAACAGCCCTAAACCCTGCGCTATCCTGTGCCAGTCTCATTGTCTTTGACACGACACACGTACCCTGATTACCCTGGTAGCTGCTGTTAATAACTAAAACTCATCCCTGTTACTTAGGCAAGAGATGCTATTCATATCACTGAACTAAACATTATTGCTGAGACTCAAAATAAGAAGTACCAGCAGTAAAGAGCACATATAATAATAATGGGAAGACTTTGACCCACTTGTTGTATATACATCATTAAGAAAAGACAAACACATACACACACACACTGGCATCATATGTAGGAGAGGAAAACCCTTGATGAGATGGATTGATCCAGTCATTGGGATAATGGGAATAGGCGTGTCATAGACAATAAGATTGGCAAGGGATAGAACAGGGTTTAGGGTTGTTGTACATACAGTTGCTATGAGTCACAGGAAACTTGACAGCACATAAGAACAACAACAATCTAGTAAAGCAGAAAACAAAACCAAGCTCAACGCCTTCAAGCCAATTCCCATGCATATCAGCCTTCCATGAGGTTTCTCAGGATCTAAAACTTTTTTCTTTTTTTCTTCATTGTTGTACATTTTCGCCCCTCTCCCCCAGCCCACCCTGCAATGCACCCTTTTTTCCAGATTGTTCTCATACATATAATGCATAATCATATATTCCTTTCAGATAGTTCTTCCCTTCATCTGTTCCAATGTTATAATGCTCATTATCTATCCATTCTTTTCCCATTCCCTACCCATGCCCCCCCATGTCTGTCCAATTTTATGATAGCAGTGTTATGTAGTATTTGTCTTTTTGTGACTGAGATATTTCACTTAGCATAATGTCCCCAAGGCTCCCCCATGTTGTGTAATGTTTTACTATTTCATCGGGTTTCATGCTGCATAATAGTCCACTGTCTGAATAGACCATAGTTTTTCTATTCATTCATTTGTTGATGGGTGCTTGGGTTGCTTCCATTTCTTAACTATTGTGAATAATGCAGCAAAAAACATGAGTGTAGATACCTCTCTTTGAGTTGTGGCTCTGGTTTCTTTAGGATGTATTCCCAGTAGTGGAATGGCTGGGTCAAACAGCATTTCTATTTCCAACCTTTTGAGAGAACGCCAGACCACCTTCTATAGTGGTTGTATCATTTTGCATTACCACCAGCAATGAATAAAAGTTCCAATCTCTCCAGAACCTTGCCAGCATTTGTTGTTTGCTGTCTTGTTGAACTTTACTATTGTTGCTGGGGTGAAATGATATTTCATAGTTGTTTTGATTTGCATCTCTCTAATAGCTAGGTATTTTGAACATTTCTTCATGTATTTGTTTGCTATCTGAATGCCTTTTTTAGTGACATGTGTCTATTCATATCCTGTGCCCATTTTATGATTGTGTTGTTTGTCTGTCTCTATATTTCAGCAGCTCAAAAAACATGATGCTTGGAAAGGTGAAGGGTCAGTGAAGGAGAGGAAGACCTTGCTCAGGTGGACTGACATGGTGACTGCCACAATGGGCTCTAAAGTGTCAAGAAGTGTGAGGATGGCACAGGACAGGACAAGGTTCAGATCTGCTGTTCTTGGGTCACTATGGGTCATACTCAATGGCACCCAACAACACCGCCAACAACACCTTTCCAAGCATGGGTTCTTCTCCAAGGAATAGTTTTTCTTAGCAATATTCCCGAAGTATGTGAGAAGAAGCTTTATTATCTTTGCCTTCTAGGAAAACTCTGGCTACACTTTCTCCAAGATATATGTTTGTTCTTTTGGCAGTTCATGGGATATTCAGTACTCTCTCCAACACCACAACGCCAAGGCTTCAATTCTTCTGTCATCATTATTCATCTTCCAGCTCTCAGATGCATAGCAAGTGATTGAAAAGATCATGGTCTGAAACAGACACACCCTAGTCGTTAAACTGACATCATTGCTTCTCAATAATTTGGAGAGGTCCCTTACTGCAGACTTTCCAAGTGCAACTCTTCTCCTGATCTCCTGACTGCTGGTCCCCAGGATGTTGATTGTGGATCCAGGTAAGATGAAGTTGTTGACCATTTCAATCTCTTCTCCATCTGTTGTCAGTAGGTCCAGTGGTGAGGATTTTTCTTTTCTTGATGGTGAGAGACAATCCATATTCAAAGTTGTATTTTTTGAGCTTCTACAGCAAGTGCTTCAAGTCCTCCTCACTTTCAGCAAGCAAGGTTGTGTCATCTGTTATTGATGAGTCTTCCTCCAATCCTGATGCCATATTCTTCATTATAGAGTCCAGCTTTTCGAATAATTTGTTTAGTATACAGATTGAAAAGGTATGGAGAGAGGATAAAACCTCTCACCAGCCAACCACAGATTTGACAATGTTTACTATAGCAAATTATGACTAACATTGAGAATGGAAATCCAGAACACTTAATTGTGCTCATATAAAACTTATACCTAGACCAAGAAACTGTTGCAAGGGAACACAGCATCGTTTAAAATTAAGAGAGGAGTGCATGAGGGAAAAAAAAAGATGTGCATCAGGGTTGCATCCTCTCTCCAATTCAACAACAATACCAGCAGTTACTATGTATTGGATAGGCATTTTCAAATGTCATTTAATCTCCTCCTCACAATTAACTTCATACAATGAGGTTAAAATTATGATACTCCTCACTTTTCAGAGTGGAAGACTGGGACTCAGAGAGGTCAAGCAACTTGGACAAAATTCCACAGTCAATACGTGGCAGGTCTGATTGAAAGCACATTTTTCTGAAGTGGCTTGTGCCATTTATCAGTCCAGAGCCTCTAGTCACAGGATGAAAATCACCTCTCACTACTGCAGAGACGCATTAAATGAGTGACACAGACGTTCCAGTTAATGAACTATTTTACCCCTTGCCCTCTTGTCTCAGAATCAGTCCTGTTTATCTGGGGTCAAGTTTCCTAATACGTCCAATGTTATTCCTGTCATCTCTCCCTGCATAGATAGGACCTTCAAACAGCTCCAGGGGTGGGATCCCAGCAAGGATGGTTGATGCAGGCTGAGACACACACATAGCCGTACGATGGGATAACTCTAAAGGATTATTTCCTCAAGAGACTCTATCTAGAAAAGTGATTCTCAAAGTGTGGCCCAGTTTAGGCCATAGCAGTTCCTGGAGACACATTAGACAAGGAAATCTTAGATCTCATTCTGATCTACTGAACTGGAAATTGGGCCAGCAATTTTAGGACACAGCAAGTCCCCTCTCAATGATGTCAGTTTAAAGACTATGATACAAGTGATCCAAGCCATAGTCTTTTCAGTTATTTGCCATGCATCTGAAAGTTGGACAGTGAATAAGAATGATAGAAGATGAATCAATGCCATCGAGTTGTGCTGTCAGAGAAGAGTACTGAATTCCGCTATGCACGGCCAAAAGAGCAATCAAGTATGTCTTAGAGAAAGGCCAACCAGGGTGCTCTTTTGAGGCGAGTCTGGTAAAACTTGGTCTCACCTACTTTGGGGCATATTGTTAGGAGCCAGTCTTTGAGGAGAAAACATTATGCTTGGAAAGGTAGAGGGTCAGTGGGAGAGAGGAAGACCCTTAACCAGGTGGATTGGCACAGTGAGTGTAACAGTGGACTCAAGTATATCAGAGATGATGAGGATGGCACAGGATGGAGAGGGCAGGATTCAAACCCTTTTTCATAGAGTTGCTATGAGTTGTAGTCCTCACATGACACCAATCAGGTGATTCAGTAGACCTGGCGGTGCAGTGATTAAGTGGGAGGCTGCTAATCAAAAGATTAGCAGTTTGAAATCAGTAGTTTCCTAACTGTTTGAAATCAATAGCTCTCTGCTTCCCTAAAGATTTATAAAGCCTTGGAAACTCTATGGGACAGTTATTCCCTGTGCTATCAGACCACTGGGCTCAGACATGGCAGAGATGGTGAGGGTGTCACAGGGTATGTCGAGGTTCCTATCTGCTGTTCACTATGAGTCATTAGTTGGCTGCACCCAACAACAACAGCAACAGCAACAGCAGGCCACTAGGAAGGAGCATGGACTCCAGGACAGTGGGTTTGGGGTCTTTTTTATTGAGATGGTTTTCTTGACTTTCAAAGCTTGAGGACTACTGGCTTAGATCATCAGTCTTTTACCCGGATGCTCATCAGAATTACCAGGAAAGGAGAGGATTAATGGGTAGATCCCCCCTAGAGACTAGCCTGGGTGGTCTGATATGTGGCCCAGGCCTGGGAATGTTTAAAACCTTCCCAGATGATTCTAGACTGTAGCCAAGGTGTAAGAGGTCCCTGGTTCAGGTCCAAGGCCTCTAGACTTCATCTCAGCTTGGTGTCCTGAGTGATATTGACTGACGGTGGCTGGACTCCCAGAGATGCAGGAATTCAATATTGCTCCTTTGCGTCTAGACAAGCCTTCAGGTTGGAGGGTTGATCTTAAGGCAGTGGAAGCTGGAGGTAGTGCTCTACCATGAAAACCATGTTGCTATCTAGGTGATTCCAATTCATGGTGACCCAGGTACTGCAAAGTAGAACTGAGCCCTGTAAAGTTTCTTTAAAAATAAATAAATAAATAAAATTCTTTGTTTCAATTGTGAATTTAGTGAAAGTTTACAGAGAAGTTAGATTTTTATTCATTCATTGTTGCACATTTTACCTCTTCTCCCTCCCTCAGTTCACTTTTTTCTTTTTAATGGTCATTCATTGTTGCACAATCACTTGATCCTTTTCTGCCCCTGCCCCATCCTCTTTGCAATGGACTTCTTATCCTGGGTTGTTGTTGTGCATATAATGCCTAATCATATATTCCTTCATCTGTTCCAATGCAATGTTCATTATCTCTCCACTCTTATCGTATTATTCTCCCAACCCCTCCCTCTAGTCAGACCTGCTTTATAACAGTGGTGCTATGCAGTATTTACCGTTTTGTAACAGAGATATTTCACTCAGCAAAATGTCCTCTAGGATTACCCATGTTGTGTAATGTTTTATGAGTTCATTGTTTTTCAGTGCTGCATAGTATTCCATTGTGTCAATACACCATAGATTTCCTATTCTGTTTTTTTAGCCATAATGTTTATGGAAACAATCAGGCCTTCTGTAGAGGCATTGTGTAGGTTTAAACCACTAACCCTTTGATTAGCAGCTGAGCACAAACTATTTGTGCCACCCAGGGATCACCAGATCACAAAAAGAACCTGGAATTGGAAAGGCTTTGGATCCTAGTTCAAACCATGTGTCAGTCAATGATTGACCACTTCTGGCCTCAGTATCTCACCTCTAAAATACTAACATAAACATCTGTCTCCATTTAACAATAGCTCATAAGACATTGTTATTGTTGTTTTAGTTGTATACTGTCAGATTGGAAAAGGCTCATAGCTGATCCTCCAGCTGGTTTTTAGAGGTTGTAAACCACTCTGGAGGAGATGATTCATTTTTCTCCTGCAGCTAGTGGATTCCAATCACGTGCCCTCACGTTGGAAACACAACAGATAAGATTTTTTAAAAAAAGAAAAAGAAAACTGGCCAAAGAGGCTCATAATTACTGAGAGTGCCATTCTGACATGTAAGGTCATAGACATGGGTCATACTGTCCTAACGGTGATGTTCACTAGGAAGGTGGTTCTGTGATGATTATTGTGTTGTTAAGTGCTGTTGAGTACAACTCATAGCAACCCTATGAGCATCTGAAGCCTGTCCTGTTCTATATCGTTCTTATTATCCCCAGCACACTTGAGCCACAGGCACCAATATTACATCTCTTTGAGCAGCCTCCTCTCTTTCACTGACTTTTCCAAACATTATGTCCCTTTCCAAGGACTAGCCTGTCTCCCAACAATATGCCCAGACAAGTGAGGTGAAACTTCATTATCCTTGCCTCCAAGAAGCACTCTGGATGCACTTTCTCCAAGACATATTTGTTCTTTGGACAGTTCATGGGATATTCAGTACTCCTCTCCAACATCATAGCTCAAAGGCATCAATTCTTCTGCAGTCATCCTTTTCATTGTCCAGCTCTCAGATGCACAGCAGGTGATAAGAAAGACTATAGCTTGAATCAGGTGCACCTTGGTCTTTAAACTGATATCGTTGCCCTTTAGGACTTTGGAGAAGTCCCTGACAGCAGATTTTTCCCGATGCTATACATCTCCATAATTTTTTTAAAATTTTATTTTATTAATTTTAATGAACATTTACAGAGATACATCTCCATCATTTTAAATTTCTGTACCTATAGATTCCCTGACTGCTGGTACTGTTCCTGATTTCCTGCAGACCAAGCCCATCTTATGTTTCATAAGTTCCCTATAAAACCTTCTCCAGCTCCTTGCAAGAACAAAATGTGCTTTTCACTAAGTCCCTCAACTCTTTGCTTTCATTAGCTCCATCATTTATTTTATCTACTGGACTTACATGATGTTATTGTTAGGTGCTGTCAAGTTGAGTACGACTTGTAATGACTCTATGAACAAAAGTTCTGAACCCTGTTCTGTCCTGAGCCATCCTCACACTTCTTGGAATACAAAAGCCCATTGTGGCAGTCACCGTGTCAATTCACCTGATTGAGGGTCTTCCTCTCCTCTGCCAACCCTCCACTCTTCCCAGCATCATGTCCCTCTCCAAGGAAAAGCCCCTCCTAGCAGCATGCTAGGAACCATCCTAGCAACCTGGATTTATTTATATACAGGTGATAATATATAGTTCCATCAGGGCAAGAATGGATAATTATTAAGATCATCAACTCCCTTCTCCTTCAGCCTGTCTCATTGTTAAAAACCTAGAAATTGCTCAGTAAACAATAACTGCATAACTTAGTGGTACAGAATTGTGCTGTTAATGCAAACATCTGTAGTTTGAATCCACCAGCTGCTCCACTGGAGAAAGACAGGCAGTCTCCTCCTGTGCCATTTACTGCCTCTGAAAACCTGCTGGAGGGTCAGCTATGGTCTGTTCTGACTTGACAAAACATAACAGCAACAATAGATAATGCAAAAAAATTAATATAGTGATCAACTACTAACTAAAAGGTTGGAAGTTCAAGACCACCCAGAAGCACCGCAGAAGGACTGCCGATCTACTGAGGAAATCTGCCACTTAAGACCCAGTGGAGCCCAGGGCTGCTCTGATATGCATGGAGCTATATTATGTGTATGCTTGTCAAGGACTGATTTGACAGCAACTGTTTTAACGTTTACTAAACACTTCTTGTGGCCAGGACTTAGTTTGTATGAACTCCCTCACTGAGAAGGGAGCTTGGGTGGTGTAGTCGGTAGGGAGTTATGCTTCTAATTCAGAGGTGGAGTCTCCATTGAATCAAATCCCTCAGCAGCTCCTCAGGGGAACAATGGTCAATCTTCTGTCATGCAATTTATAGTCTCTTGAAAACCTGCTAGATAATCAGCTATGAGTCACTTCCCCCTTGACAACAGTGAGTTCAGTTGATTTGAGTCCTTAAGACTCTATAAAGCACGTTCTCTTCTCCTCATTCTTACAGATGAGTATTACAAGCAGCACACTTGGTGCTAACTGAAAGGTCGGTGGTTCAGGTCCACCTTGGAAAAGAATGTCTAAAGATCCGTTTCCACAAAGAATTAGCCACATAGGAAAAGCTGTGGAACACAGCTCCACTCTGACAGACAGGGGTTTACTCGACCATAACTTGTTCAGCTTGCCTTATATATGAGGAAATTAAGGCACAATAAATTTAAGTAACATCGTGCAACTAAATGGCAGAGGCAAGATTTGAACTGGGTCCCAGGCATCAGCCTTCTCTCTTAAGTACAGAACCCAGGCTCATCAGGTCAGGAACAAAGAAATATTAGCAGGAAAGCCAATCCATTCCTGAATGACCAGGAGGCGAGTGAAATGAATCAGGGCCCTTAAGTGGCTGAGAAATGAACTACCTATTAAAACCTGTCTATAAAAAGAAAAATAAAGTTAGGAAATGGGTGCAATTAGTAAGCCATAATAAAAAACAGGTAAAGGGTCACTTAGAAAAATTAAAGGCTTGGGAGAGACATAAATCAGGACGTCCCAAGGCAAGTGAACAGAAAGGTCTTGCCAGAATTAGCTAATGAACTTAAAGAATTCTTCCTGGTGGCTACCTTCAAAAGGTGAGGGGGGGACCGTGGGCGGCCACATAA
>NW_006399787.1:8279168-8283615 GCF_000299155.1 Elephantulus edwardii
CACGAAGACAATGGGTTCCAGCAATTCTTCCCTCCAGGTAGGCTGAACAGTCCGTTTGTAGGCGAGCCACAGAACTAAGTTTATGATTAAAAATTTACGATAAATTTTACAAGTAGAAAATCCAGTAAGCAGCTGGAGGGCAACAGAGACCTGAGCCATAAACTGAACTGGCAGGTTTACGTTGAAGGCATGCCGGGAAGCCATAACGCTCTCTAATTCCAACTAATTTGTAATATTAGTGGGAAGAGGATCCACCGAAGATTTAGTACTTTTTGATTTTTAGAAAAGCCTTTGATTCAGTGTCTCATGAAATCTGACTGGCAAAATTAATTTAAATTGGCATGGACAAGACCTTCGTGGGGCTGGGGGCTTGGCGAGGAGGCTATAAACAGAGGTGTGATGAATGGTAGCAGCAAATTGGAGGGGTGAGGGGGCGGGCCGGGCCTGCTGCTGGCACTGGGCGATCCACAGAAGCCAGTGCCCGCTCACATTCATGGTCCCCACGAAGGTGAGGTAACTAACGGTGGCTCGATTAAATTTGCATGTGTAATTCAGTCAGGGTGACACAAACAGGCTTCCCAAGAGACACAGAGAGGACAGACTTGTCACCAGGATATAGCGGCTGCTGGAAGGCAGGGTGAGGGAGACCTGAAGGACCAACATCCACCTGGCAGGAGGAATCTGTGTCCAGGATGATGCCCTGCAAGGTCCCTAAGGGATGGGATATGAACAGGTAGTGAATGATGGAAAGAGTACAAATACTGTAATAGACAACTTGCTGTAATGGACTGATTAGCTCAAAGACACCTCACTGTTATGCAGTTGCAATCACATCTGGTAGCTGACCCTGAGTGGGTTTTCAGAGGCTGTAAATTGCTCAGGAATAGATTGTCCATCTTTCTCCTGAGGAGCTACTGGTGGATTTGAACTGCCAGAAAAATGTTGCTTTGGGGGATAGCAGTGTTTCCCAATAAGAAATACTGAAGTCCTAATCTACCTGATATTTGTGAATGTTACCTTGCTTGGGAACATTGCCCTGTCCTGAGCCAGCTTCACTGACTCTGAAACACCTACCCTCTTTGCCCCAGTTACTGTATTAATCCATCTCATCCGGGGTCTTCCTCTCCTGCACCGTCCCTCTACCCTTTTCTTCTCTGACCTTCCACTTCTGTCAGGATGATGTCATTTCCCAAGGATTGGAACCTTAACTGACATCATTACTCCTCAATAATTTGGAGAGGTTCCTAACTACAGATATTTCCAGCACAACATATCTCCTATTTCCTGACTGCTGATACCAAAGATGTTGATTGGGTGTGGGTTTTTTTCTTTTTTAATTTTTTTCTTTTTTATTATTATTCATTTTAATGAAAGTTTACAGAGAATTTGGATTTCCATTCATTCATTGTTGCACTTTTCTCCCTGCCCACCCCGCCCCTCAATTGGCTGTTTCTGAATCATTAACAATCAGCTGTGGGCTGGAAACCTCTTGTTTAAGCAATCAGGACCTGGTGTTGGGCCTTTTTATTTAAAAGTTGGTTGGGTCCTGCCTGAGGGTGAGTCTCTAGCTTGGAGCAGTTGGATTCTGGAGGGTTGGTGTGTTTTTATTTACTTGAATGCTGGGTGTAAACTGGGCATTTTTTATTTTGTTAACAATCAGGTGTAGGCTGACTGGCTGTTTCTGATTTCCTTAACCATTAGCTGTGGGCTGGAAGCTTCTTGTTTAAGCAATCAGGACTTAGTGTGTGGGCTTTTGTTTTTAAAAGTCTGTTGAGTCCTTCCAAAGAGTGAGTCTCCAGCTTAGGACAACTGGATTCTGGACAGTAAAGATTACAGAAGAATAACTGATGCCATTAAGTTATGGTGCTGTAGAAGAGGACTGAATATCCCATGGACTGCCAAAAGAAAAAAAAAAGCAAACAAAATAAGTCTGTCTTGAAGAAAGTACAACCAGGGTACTTCTTGGAAGGAAGAATGGTGAAGCTTTACCTCACATACTTTTGGCATGTTTTGGGGAGATGCCAGTCCTTGGAGAAAGACATCATGTCAGGAAAGGTGGAGTGTCAAAGAAAGAGAGGATGACCTTCAGTAAGATGGATCGATCTGATGACTATGACAATGGCCTCAAGTGTATCAGAGATGGTGAGGATGGCATAAGATAGGGCATGGTTCAGACCCAATGTTCATAGAATCTCTATGAATTACAATCAACTTGATGGTTCATAACAACAACCACCTATCTAGTACAGAGAAAAAAACTATAGAGGTCATCAGGAGGGATAGGCTAGCTTTTGGAAGGGGGATATATGAGATATTCCTGGAAAGCAGAACTGAACTAGAAAGAGATTCAGGGGCAAGAAAAGTAATATTACGTTCAAGGAAAATCAGTGAATTCAACTAAGGAAAGTATCTAAAAGGACAACTAGAGTCTAACAAGGGAGGGACAATAGTTCTATCACTATAGAGTTGGGATGTGAAAATGACCAGTAACAGTAATAATAGCTACAATTTATGGATCAGAGTTCTTCAGAGGTGCAAATGGTTAAACACTTGACTACTAGCCAAAAGTTTCATGGTTCAAATCCATCCAAAGGTTCTTTCTGAGACAGGTTTGCTTAGTAATTTATCTCCAAAAAATCACAGCCTTGAAAACCTTGTGGAGCAATTTTACTCTGCATACATGAAGTCTCAATAAATTGAAATCAATTTTACATCAGCTGACAACAACAACCATTTCTAGAACCCTTGTTTTATGCCAAGAATTGTGCAGAGTGTACCACAGCTCAAAGACATCAATTATCTTTCTATTATCCCTAGTCATTGTCTGGCACATAGCAAGCAGTTGTGAAGACTATGGCCTGAATCAGACACACCTTAGACTACAAACTGACATCATTGCTCTTCAGCACTCTCCACAAATTTAACTAACAAGTTAAAAGTACATGAGTCAAAAATTAAAAAGCAATAATATTCCAAGTAGAGGCTCTAATAGTGGCACAAATCAAGTTACAGAGGGAAGGTAGTTCTTACAATAAAAGGCTTTATGAAGAAGAATATGACCTCAAGACCAGAGGAAGAATCAACAACCTGAATTATGCAGATGATAAAACCTTGCTTGCTAAAAGTGAGAAGGACCTGAAGCGCTTGCTACAGAGGATCAAGGATTGCAGCCTTCAGTATGAATTACATCTCAACATCAAATAAACAAAATTCCTCACCATCAGGCCAATAGGCAGTATCATAATAGACGGAGAAAAGGTTAAAATTGTCTTAGATTTCATCTTGCTTAAATTCACAATCAGTGCTGTTAGTACCAGCAGTCAACAGATCAGGGCACATAAAGCATTGTGAAAGTCAGCTGTTAGGAAACTTTCCAAGTCCTAGAAAGCAATAATGCCAGTTTAAAGACTAAGGCGTGCCTGATTCAGGCCACAGTTTTTCCAATTACCTAATATATATCTGAGAGCTGGGCAGTAACTAAGAATAAGAGAAGAAGAACTAATGCCTTTGAACTGCGATGTTAGAGAGTAGTACTGAATATCCTATAGACTGCCAAAAGAACAAGCAGATATATCTTGGAGAAAGTGTAACCACAGTGATTCTTGGAGGCAAGAATGATGATGAAGTATTTCACATACTTTGTACATGTTGTTAGAAGACACTATTTCTTGGAAAGGGGCATCATGCTAGAAAAAACAGAGGGTTAGTGTAGGAGAGGAAGACCCTCAGTGGGATGGAATGATATAATGTCTATGACAATGGACTCAAGTGTATTTGGGATGATAAGGATGGCACAGGATGAGACAGCATTCAGATCGGTTGTTTATATATATCTGTTGTTTTATTGCTATGTGTCTCTATGGCACTTCAAAGATAGTCTGTAAGTTGATGGATTCCTGGGGCTACTTACTGGCAAGAGAGGAATTGATATGACCAAATTTTCAGTCTTCAAAACTCTGAGAAAATTAAACTTTTGCAAATACGTCTGAGGTTTTAGGAGAGTAGAACTGCTGGTGAGATTTTAAAGAAGTTCAACTACTTGAACATACCATGGACTGCCAAGAAAACAAACAGGTCTGTCTTGGAGAGGGTGAAACCAATTTTCTCCTTGGAGGCTAGGATTTTGGAGCTCTGTCTCATATACTTTGGGCATGTGGCCATGAAGGACTAGTCCTTGGAGGAGAATATCATGCTCAGAAGAGTTGAGGAAAGTATAGGAGAGAAAGACCCCAGATGAGATGGATTGATACCGTAACTGGGGCAGTGGGGTTTGGTGTGTCGGATGGAATTAGTGAGACTGGATCAGGATAGGGAAGGGTTCAGAGCTGCTGTGCATATGGTCACTATGAGTTTCAGGAGACTTGGCGGCACATAACAACAATAACTATGGAAAATGGTATTGTACTTCCTCAAAAAGCTAGAAATAGAAATACCTTATGATCAATAA
>NW_006399787.1:8283715-8294955 GCF_000299155.1 Elephantulus edwardii
GTAGAGAAAATAGTGCAACAATGAATGAATGGAAATCCAAAATCTCTGTAAATGTTCATTAAAATTAATAAAATAAAAAAATCATGATTCTATGAAGAAGAGTACTGAATAAACCATGGATTGCTATGAGAACAAACAGGTATGTCCTAGAAAGGGTGAAACCAGGGTGCTCCTTGGAGGCAAGGATTCTGAAGCTTTGTCTGACATGCATTGGGCATGTTGCAAGGAGGGACATCGCTCTTGGGAGTGTGGAGGGACAGCCCAAGAGAGGAAGACCCTCATTAAAATGGATTGACTAGTGACTGGGGTAATGGGGTAGGTGTGTCAGAGACAATGAGGTTGGCTCAGGATAGAGCAGGTTTCAGAGCTACTATACATGGGGTTGCTATGAGTCTCAAGTGACTTGATAGCACATAACAACAACAACAAATGAAGAGGAGGATGTTGCTTTCCCAGTGGTGTGGACAAAGGTCCCAGGGATGACTCTTTTTGGCACAGGGTGGTTCAGCTGTTTGTCTCAGGGACCAGAGTAAAGTCAGTTGCACCTAGAGAGCATGGACTGAGAAGGGTGGAAAATGATGTCTTAGGCTGAGTTCCACCCAAGGCAGACCTCAAGACAAAGATGTGAATACGAGTTGTGTATCTGGGAGGTGGTCTAGGAAGCTCCAGAAGAGGTGCGGGGACATAGGTCTTGAAAGAGAAGAAAGCAATAGAAAATGAATTCATGAGTGGGCTATAGTATGAGCAACTGGGGCTCACCTACAAGGATGCCCTGTGTGAGATTGTGTAGAAAAAGCCTTGGATTTGTGCCAGCAGAAGACTGAGGAAGCGAGGGCATTTATTCACCAACACCTGTCTGTCTTTGATCACCATTAAACTAGGGCATTAACTTCCCACGGGGTCTCACCTGTTCCACACAGAAGCATGATTCTGTGATGGGGGAAATCCTGAGGCAGGTGCTTGCATGTGAGAAGTGAGCCAGGTCTTTGAAAGCTGAGTGCTAAAAGAAGATGAGCAGGTCATTGAGAGTACCAATTGTATGTGGTCCCCACGGGAAATAGAGGTCTATTACCAAGTGAAAGGGCCATGGATATAGGGCAGGCAGAAAGAATAGATTCCAGTTAAGTTCCTGGGTAAGAGGAACAAGCGGATCTCTAAAACCTCAGAAATCTGCACATTTCTGAATAGAACATCTGCAGGTTTCATAAAACTCTCCAACAGCGTTTAATCCTAGAAATTGTTTTAATCCTAGAAATATTAAAAATTGTTTTTCTAAAAGTGATAAAATGGATGCTGTGACTCTTCCCAAATAATTAGTACTATTAATGGATGATGATCGGTGATGAACGAGCCAAAGAAGTGAATCATGAGTGGTAGAATCTTATCCTCCCCAGAGCTGTTCATGAGGAAGAGACTCTTGGAGAGAGAGACCTTCCCTGGAATTGATACTTCAAGGCAATCACCCTCCTGACTGCTCAGATGAGATGCTAGAAACTATAGTTAATGAGAATCATCACCATCCTTGTTTGGGGCTTTGAATAATCTGTGTGGCAGGAAAAATAAATATTATCTGCACTTTAAAGAAAACGGAAGCTCAAAGAGGAAATACACAAAAGGACAAATATTGCACACTTTCATTTGCAGAACTATCTAGAATTCTCAAGCATGTAGTGTGTATAGTGATAGATGTTTATTAGCAGTGACCAGAGATGTGAGAGAGGAGGAAAGGAAGACACAATGTTTAGGGAATATTGAGCTTCTGTTAAAGGTGAGGGTAAAATCTGGGATTGCTTGGTTGATAGTGATGGCTGAACACCATGATGTATGTAACAAATGTCCCACCTGTGCCCCTTTAGATAGTCACAAGGCTAAGTTCCCACATGTTCCAGAGACCACATGACCTCTCTTGATGACAGCAACATCATTGGGCCCTCATGAAGCAAACTATCAAAGACTAAAGCCTTCGATGTGGGTTACATCCCAACAGCAACAAAATAAAAGATTCTTTACAACCAGACTGACAGGCATGATACTTGGAGAAAATATTGAAGCTGTCAAAGATTCCATTTTCTTTGGATCCACAATCAACATTCATGGTAGTAGTATTTAAGAAATGAAAAAATGTATTGCCTTGGGCAAATATGCTATCAAGGGACTCTTTAAAGTGCTAAGGAGCAAAGATGTCAGTTTGATGAATCAGGTGAACCGGCCCCAAACCAAGGCACTTTCAAATGCTTCAGAAGTATGTGAAAATTGAACGATGGATAAGGAAGAACAAAGAAGAATTGATGCCTTTGAATTGTGTTGGCAAAGACCATTGGCTATCATATGGAAAACAAAACAAAACAAAAATACCCTACCACACCAACAACCAACCAACTAAAAACAAAACAAAAACAACCAAACAAATCCGTTTTGGAAAAGTATAGCCAGGATACCCTTTAGAGGCAAGGATGTACAACTTCATCACACACTCTTTAGCCATGTTCTGAGGAAGGGTTAACCCTTGGGGAAACAGGTACCATACTTGGAAAACTAGAGTTGATGAAAGAGAGGAAGGCCCTCAACCAGACAGATTGATAAAGTGACTGGAACAATAGTGTGAGCATGGGAGAGATCACAGGGATGGATGGTGGGGGATAGAAAAGGCTTTGAACTGTTGTTCATAGGGAATCTATGAGTTGCAGATGACTCAAGCACACCTAACAACAAACCATGTACACATACACACACACACATACTTGCACACATATTCCATTAACCAGTAACCATGGGTTATTTGTGTTTATTAATCTGTTGTTGTTCTTACGTGTCACTGAGTCACTTCTGACTCATGTTGTTGTTGTTGTTAAGTGCCATTGAGTCGACTCATAGTGACCCTATATTCAACAGTGCTGAACCCTGCTCTATCCTGTGCCAACCTTATTGTCTCCAACACACCTACCATCATTACCCCAGTCACTAAGTCAATCCATCTCATTGAGGGTCTTTCTCTCTTACGCTCTCCCTCCACCTTCCCAAGCGCAATGTTCCTCTCCAAGAACTGATCCCTCCTTTTGACATACCCAAAGTATGTCAGATGAGGCCTCAGAATCCTTGCCTTCAAGGAACAGCCTGTTTTCAACCTGTCTAGGATGAACCTGTTTGTTCTCCTGACAGTCCATTGTATATTCAGTACTCTTCTCCAGCTGCACCACAGCTCAAAGACATCGATTCTCTTTCTATCATCTCTAGTCATTGTCCAGCTTTCTGATACTTAGCGAGTAATTGCGAAGACTATATAGCCTGGATCAGGCACAATCTTTAGGAAATAATTTTATGTGAATTTCACCACATGTGAGGTGACACTGCTTAGTAAACAAACACAAGTAAGCCCGTCCTTACCTTGCATACCGGGAACTCTGTTCCTCCCAAGGACTATACATTTGAGAGGCTTTGATTGTGCCGAAAGGTGTGATGGAGGTGTGGACAGGGGCAGATGCTGGTCACATCTAGAAACAGAATTTTAAATGCAGTGAAGAAAACGTGAAATTGTTCACTATGTATTAGTAAATAAGCATATGTAAACCCATGCTTACCCTGCTTATTGAGTAATTTAATCCTGCCCACATAATTCAAATCAGCTTTTAACATTGGAATTCCAAGTATGGCTGTACCTTAGTTACAGAAAAGGAAATTCTAAGCATGGGTCATCCTGGAAGGGATTGTGGTTGACTACATGTCTGTACATCAGAGCAGGAACTTGGTAAATGCTTGGTTCAAAAGCCAGACTACCTACTATGAAACTCAGCTCTATGATCTTGAACAAAAGTCTTTACCCTCTCGTGAGTGAGCCATGGGGGCGAAAACACAGGGTTGCACAATTTGGTGGGTGAAGGGAGGCGGTGAAGGAAATGGGAAGCATCAGCTGGGACCTGAAAAGATTGGGTAAAATGAGCAAGACCCAATGGGGATTGATTTTATAACACATAATGCATGGGAATGATTGTATGGAATGCAATATGAGTGAAGAATAGTGTGAAACACAATGTATATGAACTTTGTGAGCCAAACAATAAAATAAATTTTTTTTAAAAAGTTATATATACAAAAACAAACAAACAAACACAACTCAGTCATAGACTGAAGGCAGAAGCATTCTTTGTTGAGCCAAAAATAAGGCAACACATTGCCACTCTTCTCACTACACATAGTCTTTTGTTTTGGAAAGCATACTTATGTTTTCATTAAAAAATGTGCATAATGATATTTGTTCATATTTGTAAATTAGATACCTTTTTCAAGGTAAAAATGGCAGATAATAATAGTACCTGTCTCTTGGATAGGTTTAAGCATAAATAAATGAATACAATCCTTTATGAGGAGAAGTGTGGCATCAGGATTGGAGGAATACTCATCAACAAGGCTGCTTGACTAAACTGAGAAGTACCTAAAGCATTTATTGCAGAAAGATGAGCCTCCTGTGTGATGTACTGCCTCTGAAAACCCACTGGAGGTTCAGTTATGGGTCAGTTCTGACTCAATGGTACACAAGAACGAACAGTGATAAAGAGGTGTACTGCCAACCCAAACGCAAGCAGTTCAAATCCACCAGCTGCTCCTCAGGAGAAAGATGGGCATTCTCATGTGATTTATAGTGTCTAAAAACGTACTGGGGGTTAGAGGTGCTGGTGGTGTCAGCCATGGATTTCCACTTTATGACAGTGAGTTGAGTTGAAAGGGAAAGAGAGTGGGTAGCCTTCTTTAGTTCAGCCATGACTGTTAGAAGACAAAGCACATGCTGAAGTCCTTACCATCAAACCTGTGGGTGTTAACTTTATTGGAAACAAGGGCTTTCCAGAAGTAGTCAAATTAAGAAGAGATCAGACTGGATCAGGGTGGTTTCTGATCCAATGCTTTGATAAGCAGAGAGTGATGTGGACACACACACACACACACACACACACACACACACACACACACTTGAAGGTCCTGGTCATGTGAAGGCAGTGGCAGATTACAATGGGAGAGCTATTTCCATGAGATTCTAGCAACTGTCAGAAATTAGGGAGAGGCAAAGAAGATATCCTCCTAAAACTTTTAGAAGGAAAATGATTCTGTTGACACAGTTCAGACTTCTGGCCTCAAGAACTGCCAAAGAATTGATTTCCATTGTTTGGGGCAACTTTGTTTATGGTAATTTGTTACATCAGCTCTGTCGTTGTAGTTGTTATGTGCCCTTGAGTTGTTTGCGATTTACAGGGACGTTGTGTACAACAGCTCTGAAGTCTGTCCTGTCCTAATCCAGTTTCATTGACTCCAACACACTTATCTTCATTGCTCCAGTTACTCATCTGGGGTCTTTCTCTCCTGTGCTGTCCCTCCACCCTTCCAAACATAATGTCCTTCTCCAAGGACCAGTTCCTCCTGGCCACATGCCCAAAATATGGGAGATGGAGCTTCAAAAATCCTAGCATCCAAGATGAAACTTGGTTTCACCCTCTCCAAGACAGGCCTGTTTATTCTCTTGGCAGTCCATAGTATGTTCAAGACTCTTCTCCAGCACCACATGCAAAGGCATCAGTTCTTCTTCTATCATCCTTAAACATTATCAGGCTTTCTGATGCATAGCAAGTAATTGCAAAGACCATGGCCTGGATCACGCGCACCTTAGTCTCTAGACTGACATCATTGCTTTTCAGTACTCTGGGAAGGTCCTTTATAGCTGACTTTCCCAGTGCAATTTGTGTTTTGATTTTCTGACTGCTAGTGCTAAAAGTGTTGATTGTGGAGCCGAGCAAGATGAAATTGTTACCAACCTCAGTTTTCTTGATGTTTCAGTAAGCATGATTGTGTCATCTGCATAATGTAGGTTGTTGCTGAGTCTTCCTCTAATCTTTATGCCACAGTCCTCCTCATAATGCCTAGCCTCCCTAATGATCTGTTCTGCATATAGATTGAAAAGGTATACAAATGGGATGCATCCCTGACACACTTCTTTCCTGATTTTTAACCATGCTGTGTTTCCTTGCTCTGTTCTGAAGACAGCTTCCTGGTCTGAACAGAGGTTTTACATGAGCACAATCAAGTGTACTGGGATTCCCATTCTCCCCAAGGGTATCCACAATATATTGTGATCCACATCATCAAATGCCTTTGCCTATTCAATGAAACACAGATAGATGGTCCTCAGGTATGCTTTGCTTTCTGCCAAGATTCATTTAACATTGGCGATAATGTCTCTAGTGCCATGACCTCTCTAAACACAGATTTTATTTCTAGTAGTTCTGTGTCTATGTACTGTTCCAGTTGTTTTTGGATGATCTTCAACAGAATTTTGCTTGCATGTGATATTAGTGATGTTACTCGATAATTTCCACACACTGCTAGGTCACCTTTTCTTGGAATGGGAATAAATATGGATCTCTTCCAGTAAGTTGACCAAGTAGTTGTCTTCCAGATTTCTTGGCACAAGTGGTGAGCACATCCAGGGCAGCATCTGTTTATTGAAATATGTCAATTGGTATTTCATCAATTCCTGGGGTCTTGGATTTTTTTCCAGTTCCTTCAGAGCAGCTCTAGGAAATTAATAGAAATGCTTTGAGGCTGGTCTTATTTTATCCCTTTTATAAAGATATGGAGATGCAGAGAGGTTAAGTAATTTGCCCAAGGTCACACAGCTGTGAAGTAGAAAAGTCAGGTTCCAAGCCCCACCCATCTGATTCCAAAGCCCATGCCCTAAACTACTATGCGAACCAGTGTTTAAAGTGAACTTTAACTCCCTTGGTGGCCTTTAGTGATTTGTTCTAGAGAAGTCTGGAACTGAATTGCCTAATAATGGTAAGAAGCTACACTGCAATCCCAAAAGCAGGCAATTCAAATCCACTCACTAGCTGTTCCACGGGAGAGGGATGGTCAGTCTCCTCCCATGTGATTTACTGTCTCTGAAAATCCACTTGGGCGGGGGGAGTGTCTGGTATGGGTCGATTCTGACTCAACAGCACACAACACCAACATTGCCAACTTCTGGTGACTGAGTGGATAAGGAATTGCACTGCCAAGCCAAAGATGGGTTGTTCAAATCCACCAGATGCTCTAGGAAAGAGATGGACCGTTTCCTCCTGTGTCACTTACAGGTTTTGGAAACCTGCTAGAGGGTCAGCTGAGTCAGTTCCAACCCTCCAGCAATTAGAGAGGAAGAATGTCAAGTCTGGTGATTAAGAAAGTTAAGAAGCCAGGCTGCTCCTTGGAGACAAGGGTTCTGACGCTTCGTCTGACATACTTTGACTTACTTTGCAAGGTGGGACCAGTCCTTGGAGAGGATGTCCTGCTTGGGAAGGTGGAGGTACCTCGCAGGAGAGGAAGGCCTTCGATGAGATGGATTGATTCAGTGACTGGGGTCATGGGGGTAGGTGTGGCAGAGACAATGAGTTTGTCTCAGGATAGAGCAGGGTTCAGAGCTGTTGTACGTTGTGATGTTGAGTCACAGGCAACTCAACGGTACATAACAACAACAAACAACAACCAAAGAGTTGGCCGTTCAAACTCACCAACCACTTTTTGGGTGAATGATGAAGCTATCTCCTTCCTTTAAGATGAACAGCCTCAAAGACCTGATGAAGGCTTGCCTTGAGCTGGAATTAACGGAAAGGCAAAATCTGAGTTTAATGCTGGACTAAGGAGCTCTGGTGGTGCAGTGGTTAAAGTGTTCAACTTTTAACTGAAAAATTGGCAGTTTTAATCCATCAGCTAGCTGTTCATTGGGGGAACGTTTTGGCAATCTGCTCTTGTAACAGCTTTGAAAAGCATATGATAGGGCAGTTCTACTCTGTTCTAAGATAGCTGGAATTCTAAGATAGTTCTAAGATAAGTTGGAATTCGCTTGGCAGCAGGTGGCTTTGATTTACTGCAGGGCTGCTCTCATCCTGCCCTCAGGTGGGCTGCCATTGATGTAAGGTGCCCGGAAGGAGCCCCAAGCTTGCTGAGCTTTGTCATCTGGAGAAGATCTCTAATCACTCCCCAAGTCAATTCCAAGTTAGGATGATGGAGAAACAGATGGCGATGGCGCCATGGAGGAGGGAGACAAATACAAAAAGGGAAGCCAGAGGCAAGAGAAGCAAACTTCTCACAAATTCTCAGCTTGCCAAGGACTAGTTCTACCTGGCGCCTCCCTTTCCAAATTCTGAGCCCCAGCCTTTCAGGACTTCAGAAAAGGAAACTGCCTGGAGTGTTAGGCACCACGTGGTCCAGGCTGACTTCCCCGGAGGCTGTCCCCAGGGCTGCAGCTATGCACTCAGGAACGCCAAGGATAGCCCGCACCTGGAGGGAACTTGGGCTCTCTGTCAGTCTCTTCCCTCCCTGCCCTGCCTCCCCAGCCCCCAGCCCCTGATCAGAATGCAGCATCACAGTGGGCTGTTTTTAATCCTTCCTAGATCTCTTTTATTTTTCCCCCCTTTGTGGGGCTTCCTGGGCTGTAATTTTTCCCTCTGTGTCATCCATCACAGACACAACGTCTCTTGTGCAAATTAAAATGCACCTCAGAATAATAAAAAAGGGGGCTTTCTTTTCCCCCCTCCTTTTCCTTCCCAGCAGTTACTCCTCACACAAAACATTTGTCTCTGGGCAGGAACAGGAGTGTTAACCCTGTGTGTGCCACCACCTGGCCCATATTGCCCCCAAAACCAGACAGAGCCCCAGGAGCAGGGCTCAGAGCTGCTCAAGGCAGAGACGTGAGCCTGATTTTCCAGACGGCATTGTGGGCTTGTTGTTGGAATTGACTCAACGATATTGATAACAACAGTTCCAGGCACTATTCATACCTTGACTCTTGAATTATCATGACAACTCAGCAGGACAGGAACTAATCTCTTCATTACAAATGCAGAGACTGGAGGCAGTTAAGTGCCTTGCCCAGAGAGTTGGTTCCAGAGCTGATGTTTAAACACCGTCTGACTCCAAAGGCCATCTCCAACTCTTGCTATTCAGAACTAGGAAGAGTATGGAAATCACCTGGGAGCTTGTTGGAAATGCGGGATCTTGGTCTCCTCTCAACACCAATTGAGTCAGAACTCTGCATTTTGACAAGGCAGCCAGGTGATTTGTTAAAACTGAAGCAGTGTCCTTCTAAGAAATCCACACAGCCTCAGTTGTCTGCTCTCTACCCCACCCCACTCCGCCTCACCACCTTTAAGTTCCTATTGCTACTTGCTGAGAAATGACCTTGACTGGGAGGGGGGTGCGGGGTGGGAGGAGGTGGATCAGGGGCTCCCATGGACTCAGTTCCAGCGTCTGCACCTCCCAAACCCCACAGGCACCATTTTCTATTCCTATCATAGCAAGTGAATCTTCTATTTCTTCCACAGCCTCCTTGAGACTGGAGTTATGTCTTATTTTGTTTCAGGTCTTCAGTGCCTGGTATCAAGAAAGGGACTGACAAACTTCTTTCAACTTCCCAAAGCTTGGAAACATAACTAAAAGACCAACAGTGAGTGGGTGTATGCCTGTATCCTTACAGTGGCCCTGAAACTGCATGCGTATGTATGTGTGTGAGTGCGCAGGCGCACGCAACAAGATTTATTTTTGAGTCTGGGTTAACATACCTTCTCCTCTTGCTTATGAAAAGTTACAAGCCAAATACATTAGACATGATATGTGAAACCATTGTGAAAAGACTGAAAGGTGGAAAGAAGAAAACCATCTGGCTAGAGACCTCGGGACCCAAAGATCAACATGGTGGTGAGTTGTCTCGGTTCTTGTTTTACTTCATGTATTCTAAGCTTGAAGCCAAGGAAGCCGGCAATTGAGTCCATGCAGACGTTAAAAGCATGCCTCTGCCCCTTAAACCTGCTTCTTTTTGGCAAAGGGTTTGGAAAAGAACACTCTTGTTGTTGGTGTTAGGCAATAAGAGGTCTACTCTGATGAAACAACGCCAAAAAACTGGATGCTCAACCCCACCAAACCAGTAAAGATCGAGTGTGGAGCTTTCTCTCCTTACCAGGTTATAAGCAAGGTTCCCTAACCCTCCACACTAGGGTGGTGTCAGAGAAGGCTGTATAGGAAGCAGGGGGGTTTAGTCCCACTGATCAATGATAGTGACCTCTGGTCCATAGGGAGTTAGTGGACTAACCTCAAGGTAGTACTTCTCTGATGGTCCAAATCCACCTGCAGCTCTGAGGGAGAAAGACCAGTAATCTCCTCCCATGTGATTTACAGAGGGGAGTCAGCTATGACTTTGCTCTGGCCCCGTGGCAATGATTTTTGACTTCGGATGAGTAGCAAGGACTCCTACCCCAGAGTGTCCTTAGCGGTTCATGTGGAGAGCAATAATGAGTCATGTCTTTCACTCTTAGGCAGAGAGACGTTAATGCAGCCTAGTGAAGAGCCAGAACTGCCACGTCCATCCAGAAGGCGAGAGGAAGCCCTCTGTCTCTTGAACATCAACAGAGGTTGGTAGGAAACCTGGACTTTTACTTTCCTTGACAGTACTAAGTATTATCCACACACCCCACTTCACTTCCCTTGCCAAAGCAGTGCTGCAGAAAACCAGCTAATCCCCTAAAGGGGATCGTTTCACATCAGTTTAGTTTCCATGGTAGCCATGTTGGGCCATGAATAAGCTGAGGAGACAAGCAAAGAAGAAAAAATAGAAAGGGAGGCCTGGTGAAGTTAAGATGATGGGAAGAGAGTGAACATCAGTAGCTTAGAATCACAGAGAGATGGAGAAAAGTAGGCCCCGGTTCTTGAACACCTCCAGCATTTTCTTGGAACTCTTGAGACCCCCTAATACTCCAACCTGTGAATTATCTTTCACATGCAAATGATACTTTTACAGTGAATTCTCCCCACTAAGTTGTCTCATACAACCAAAGCCTAATTTTCTCATTAACAGGAGTGATAGATTGTAATTTACTTGGTAAGGTAAAGGGAGCTCTAATGGCCAAGTGACAAGAAGCTACGCTGCAGTCCTGAAGGCATGTGGTTCTAATCCACCAGCGGCTCCACAAGAAAAGGATGGGCAGTCTCCTCCTGCGCAAGTAACTGCCTCTGAAAATGCACCAGACGGTCAGCTGTGGTTCAGTTCTGACTCAACGGTACACAACAACAACAGGGTAAGCTAGGGGAATGACGTGAACAAATAGGATGCTTCACTATATATATCTCACATAAAATCCACTCTCCTTTCTACTCTACATTCTGATACTAGCACTGAGAATTCAGTGACGAAAATACTCTATTTTAGGGCATTATTTTTATCGTAGGAG
>NW_006399787.1:8295055-8368759 GCF_000299155.1 Elephantulus edwardii
TTCTTTTGCTTTTCAAGGAGAGGAGCAAATGGGGGGGAGGGGGAGGGGTTTGTGCGGGGAGAAGGGTGCAACAATGAATGAATGGAATCCCAAAATTTCTGTAGATGTTCATTGAAATGAAAAATAAACAACCTAAATTTAAAAAAAAAAAGAAAATACTCTAATGGCATGATTGTAATAGAAGAGGTCATTATTCAGATAAAGTCCTCTCAGTCCCCAGTAGAAGGAATTAGTCAAATGAAATATCTTAAAGAAGCAAAGATATAGATTTTTCTGTGTGAGAAGAAGGGAAGGAGATGCGGAGAGAGAAGTTAAGAGACGTGGCAGTCATCATTATTCTTAATCATTACATGGTGCATTAGAATTATATGATTATTCAATGGCATTATAATTAGGCCTAATGAAGAGTAATGGGTGTGATACAAGGCTTGGGACATATATAGTTTTGTGTGGTGTACATACTCCTCCAGGCAGAGAAGTGTAAGTGCCCCACAGTGGGACTCCAAGGGACAGAAGTTCGGCAGTTGGTGGGTTGATAGGACTGGTTATCTAGGGAACTAGGTTTACTGAGTATATTAAAGAACAGAGTCCTTGACAGGTGAAGATTGGGAGCTAATGGAGAGGACACTTTTTGAACTGTGAGTAGAATAGACATTTGCTAGAAGAGGCAAGCTAGTAGGTGGCATGAGTATAATACTGTGTAGGAATAACATTCCCCCACAGATTTGTATACCTGTGGAAGGTATCTCAGGATGCATTTGAATTAGAAATGAAGTAGGGATAACGTGTGAGATTTAGTTAGGAGTTAATTCTCTGTAATTATTGGAGACCTCCAAATAATTAGTTATATAGAAGATAGCAGAGAATCAACCTCCCCTCCCAAGGCTGTCTGAGGTTGTGAAATTCTTACAGCCTTCATGGTTCTTGAGAGCCATGTCTGAAAACTGACATCCTGGCTTTTTTATGTGATAACTTTGTTTCCTTCTTTTTTATCCTTCCTTCCTTCTTTCCTTCTTCTGGTGGAGAGGGAGGCTAGGCAGGTTAGGATGAGCAGAACTGATGAAATTTCACTGGGTGTGTCAGAAGGGGGCGATATTAAGATGGCAGTTTTCAGATCCATTGTTTATAGAGTTGCTATGAATAATCCTAGATGCAGCATCACATAACAACAACAACAACATTAGATTATGTTGATTAAGAAAAGAATCTTGAGGTCAGTCCTGCTTTACAACAGTGGCACCATGCAGTATTTGTCCTTTTGTGACTGAAATACTTCACTCAGCATAATGTCCTCCAGGGTCACCCATTTTAAATAATATTGCATGAGTTCCTTGTTTTTCAATGCAGCATAGTATTCCATTGTGTGAATATACCACAGCTTCTCTATCCATTTGTTTGTTGATGGGCACTTAGGGTGTTTCCAGCTCCTTGCTATTGTGAACAAAGCCACAATAAACATGGGTGTGCATATATCTGCTTAGGTGGCAGTTATGGTCTCTTTGGGGTATATTCCCAGTAATGGAATTGCTGGGTCGAATGGTATCTCTATTTGCAGCTTTTTGAGAAAGCTCCATACCACCTTCCACAGTGGTTGCACCATTTTACACTCCCACCAACAGTGAATAAGGGTTCCAGTTTCTCCACAACCTTGCCAGCATTTGTTGCTTGCTGTTCTGTTAAATTTTGCTATTCTGACTGGGGTGAGATGAAATCTCATAGTTGTTTTAATTTGCATCTCCCTTAGAGCTAGGGATTTTGAACATTTCTTCATGTGCTTGTTGGCCATCTGACCTCAGGGTTGGGAGGAGACTGAGAAGGATGGGTTCAATAATGTATACTGCATTGAAACAGATGAGGGAGAAAACTATTTAAGAGGGAAAATTATTAGGTATTTTTGTCATGACAGGAGTCCAGAGCGAAGACTGTATGGTGGAGTGGACCTGGGTGGAGGGATTGTAAAACAATGATGGAAATTTTCTTTTACTTTTCCGGGAGGGTAGTGTGCTGGGAGGAGGGTGGGGAGGGGAGAGGGGTGCAACAGTGAATGAATGGAAATCCAAAGTCTCTGTAAATTTTCATTGAAATTAATAATAAATTTTTTAAAAGGAGAAAAAAGATATATATAAAAAAGAAAATAATCTTGAGACTTAACATTAGAAATGCCCTTTTTATTCTAACATAATATTGAAGAGCAACAATGTCAGTCTGGAGACTAAGATGTGCCTGATCCAGGACATAGTCTTTGCAATTAAGTGCTATGTATCAGAAACCTGGACAATGACTAGGAATGATAGAAGGAGAGTTGATGCCTTTGAGCTTTGGTGCTGGAGAAGCATATTGAATATACCATGGACTGCTAGGAGAACAAACAGGTTTGTCCTAGAGAGGGTGAGACCAGGCTCCTACTTTGAGGCAAGGATTCTGAAGCTTCATCTGACATACTTTGGACATGTTTCAAGGAAGGACCAGTCCTTGGAGAGGAACGTCATGCTCGGGAGGGCAGAGGGATAGCACAAGAGAGGAAGACTCTTGATGAGATGGATTGATTCAGTGACTGGGATAATGGGGGTAGGTGTGTCAGAGACAATAAGATTGGCACAGGATAGAGCAGGGTTTAGGGCTGTTGTCCATAAGGTCACTATGAGTCATAGGTGACTTGGCGGCACATAACAACAACAACAACAACGTTCTTGATACATCAATGGGGAAATTTTGGGTATGTTGTCATATTTCAGGAAAGTTGTCGAGAGAGACCAGTCTTTGGAAAAAGACATACTGGAGGGTGTAAAAGGAATTGGTGCAACGTAGAGGTGGCTTCTTCTTGCTTCATAAAGGGGAACTGTCCCCATCAATAATATCTGTTGCAGCAAAAAAGATAGTTGCTATGTAAGACATGCCACCACCCCCACCTCCATGTTCCTGCACCTCTTTCCTCCAATCACTCAGTTTGATATTTGTTGTTGAGTCACATATTGTGGGGTTTATTAGGAAGATTGGTTGGAGCATTGGAGAGGAAAAGAATATCACCCAATGCAAGTCCAAGGTTTATCACCCTAGGATATATCATCCAATGGCAGTCCCAAGTCAGATTAACAGCAAAACACAATTCCTTGATTAGTAAAAGTCTTGGTTTCCGGTCAGCAATACAAATTAAAGCAGCCTCTGGTTTTCTCAATCATCCAGCAAGGATTGCCTCAGAGCAGTCATAAGTCAGATTCTCCTTCAATTGTCCAGCAAGAGCAGAATTTATCTCAGTGCTTCTCTGGTAATACTTAGCCACAGTTTCTCCACAGAAATGCCAGTCTTGCTCTCACAAGGGTTTCACCACCAACAGGGTTTTTGTTCTAGTCTTGCTCTCACCAACGTTTTTAAAACTCCACTCTTCCTCAAGTCTTGCTGTTCAGTGTGGGAAGAACTCTCTCTTTTATCCTAGTCCCACAGCTGTTGACAGTTTACTAAACTGTGTGGCTGCAGTTAATAAGGTATCTGTAAGACCAGACGGGGATCATGTAATGGCTAGAAAAATCCAACCTCTGAGTTAACACCTCAGAGAAAATCTAGGGGTCATCAAAACAGAGGAAGACCGCTCCACAAAATGTATTGGCACAGATTCCAACAAGGGGCTTGAACGTTTTAGAGGTTGTGATGATGGTACAGGACAGGGTATTGTTCCAATCTTTTGGTCATAGAGTTGCCAAGAGTCAAAATTGACTCAACAGCACCTAACAATAACATTCTCAATTCATCATTGTTCTGGTTCTGGGGCCACAAAGGTGATTAAGTATGACAGATGAATAGACTTAGATTCTTGTGACAGATTGACAAGTAAAGCAAACAATTGAGACCTATATTAAGTGCTGTGGGAACATACGACTCACTGAGAATTCCAGACTGGCTTCTTGAAAGGAGGCAAAGCCTCACCTCACTGGATCTTGATGACTGAGGAGGATTGAGATAGGAGAATAAGGGAGAAAATATTTCAAGAATCAGAAATTGTGTGTACTCAGAGGAAAGATACTTTTAGGGAAGAGTTTCATGTGGCTGACATGAGAGTTAAGGGATGTAGTGGACAAGAGATGATGCTAAAGAGAAAGAGCAGAGGCCATGTCATGATGCTTTCCACGCCATTCCAAGAACTGTAGATTCTATCCTGTGAGTAACAGGAAGTTGTCTGGGGACTAAGGTGAGTTGTTTGTTGGGTTTTTAAAAATTAATTTTAATGAAAGTTTACAGAGACTTAGGGTTTCCAGTCATTAATTGTTGCACTTTTCTCCCTACCCACTCCCTCCCGCCAATTCACTCTTTTCCTTGAAAAGAAAAAGAAAAACTCTTTCATTGTTATGCAATCCTTTCCCCCTAAGGTGAGTTTTAAAACATCCTAGTGGTTATATGTTGTGTACCACAGAATCAGAATGAACCCATAGCTGACCCTCCAGTGGGTTTTCAGAGACAGTTAATTTCGCAGGAGGAGATTTCCCATTCTTCTCCCGCAGAGCAGCTGGTGGCCTCCAACCATGTTCCTTCGGGATTGCAGCACAGGTTCTTGCCACTAGGCCAGTGGTTATTTTATTGGACTTGGGGGTAGATCACTTATTATAGGGTAAGACTAGAGAAAGGGAGAAAAATTGGACAATTGTTGTACATAGTAGATCAAGGAGAGATATTGGTACTTGATCCAGGCAGTCAACAAACAGAAAGAAGTTATATTAAGATCTCTTATGAAATTATACTAAAAATCAATCTTAATTCTCATACTATCATTAGATGCTGTCAATTGACTATAACATGTAACAATAGATCTAGACTTTGCCCTAACCTGTGCCCTCCTCATGATTTCTGATATTCTTGAGCCCATTGTTACACTCATTAGGTCAGTACAGCTTGTTGAAGGTCTTCCTGTCTTTCTCCAACCCTCTGCCTTTCCCAGCATGACACCTTTTTCCAAAGGATGCCCAGTCCTAGCAACATGCCCAAAATATGTGAGCCATGTTTCACCATCCTTGCCACTAAGGAACACCCTGATTGTGCTTTTCCAAGACTGACTTGTTTGTTCTGCTGGACTCAAGCAGACCCCCAATCCAATGATTAGTAGACTCATAAGAAGGTAGACAGCTAGACACACACAAACATGGATGATGGACATGTGAAGGCAGAGTTAGAAACTGTGGTGCTAGATCTTGAAGGACAAGGAACACCAAGGATTACTGGCAAACACCAGAAACTAAAAAAGTTGAAGATTCTTCCCTAGAACCATTGGAGGAGGCATGGTACTACTGACACTTTGGGTTTGGAAGACTCCAGAACTATAGGAGAATAAATATTTACCATGTTATGGTCCTTATTTTGTGGTGCTTTGTTACAACAGCCTCAGACATCTAATACATTCTGTTTTATATATGATGAGATGAATTCCTTTAAGTTTCTTTATATTCATATTCTCTCAACAAATGATGCCTATGGTCTCTCCTCCTACTCCAGTTCCTTTCTTTTCACCTGCCCAAAGGCTTTATATGTTCAACACATTGTATGTTCAAGCACATTTGTTAAAACTCTCCTCTCAGAAAGACCCATGGTGGGCCCCTGTAATGGTTTCCTTGCTGACTGTTGGAGGTGATTGGACAGTGTCGGACCAAGGGCATTTGTTGTGGTTATGTGAATCACTCACTTTCCTGGCCACACTTCTTGGAATAGGCAGATTGTGCACATGCCAGGTGCTCCATAGGAGGAGACATTGAGGGCAGCTCGCTCAGGTTGACTTCTCTCTGGACATAGGCATGGGGGAATTAATTTGGTGTGAAATGCCACAAATCATTAAAACCCATGGCAAGCTCTCAGGGGCCTGTAGAGGTCTCTTGGAAATTTCCAGAGGATTCCCTAATAACCAGACATGCGCCCTTTTCTCTCAGGAAGCTCCGCAAAGTCCCTCCCTGTTTTTTAACTAATAGCTTCCCTGGCAGGGAGGCAGCTTCAATGACAAGTCTACTCATACCATATACGTAATACAGACACCTCCTTAGCGTGCATTAAGGATTCAAAAAAAATTTATCCACATCACTAAGCACAGCATTCACAAGTCCCAGAGATTGATTCTAGAGAAGAGTTTTTATTAGAATAATACTGGAAGGTCACAGGACTAAAGAGATGAATACTCAGATCTTCAGAAGGGCCAGATCCTAGGAGGCTCTGAGAATCTTGGTGGTAGGCATTACAGTAGGTCCCTAAGGGGCTTCCAATATGTGGCCCTGAACTAGCTTCTGATTGCTGAGCTCGGGTCCTGACTTCACCTCTCGTGTATGTCGGAGGAAGACAGTACAGTAGACGGCTTCTCTCGAACCATGTGCAAAGGGAATAGAGAGGTGGAGTGCATTGCCATAAAGACAGAAAAGAACGGACCATCTTGAAAATCCTCCAGTGTCCATTGCCAGTCACACAAGGGTAGCAGAATGAGAAAATGAGAAGATAATTCAGAATTCACTTGATCCACCCAACAAATCAGGAATTAGGAAATCAAGACCTAAAAAGGTTAAATAATTTTTTAGAGATGTCCTTGCTTGCCAGAGGAGCCCCACTGGTACAGTGGGTTGAGTGATGAGCTGCCAACCAAGAGGTTAGTGGTTTGAACCCACCAGGCACTGCCTGGGAGAAAGATGTTGCAATGCACCCCTGTGAAGATGTAGAGCCTTGGAGACTCTGAGGCATTCTGTTCTGTCCTACAGAGTTGCTATGAGTCAGAGTCAGCTGTAGGTGATTCATCAGTGGTTGAGGGTGACGAGCAAATCCTGGCAGGTTTTCTAACTCTTAAAGCAGGGCTTCTTTCTCCACACTGTTAAAAGGCAAGGTAAGGAAAATACAGGACAAAAAAAAAAAAAAGAAAGAATAAACAGGACAAGTCTCGGGGATCTTCTCGGGGATAGCCCTTGATAAGTGTGTATCAGTTTGCTTATCCTTGGGAAACACCTTTACCTTAGTATTGCAATGCTCAGGGAAGGGGATGCAACCAGACCCTTGACACAAATGGAATCTAAGGCCATCTGGTTGACCTTGGGCGTGGGAGGGGTCAGTTGAGTCACGTGGTTCCAAAGTTGTTCCAGACAGGAGACATTGAGGAAGACAGCTGGCGGAGGTTGGCTTCTCCCCTTCACTGATCCCAGGATACCCATCACCCCTTATTTTCGGAAGACGCCCCAAGGAAGATGAATTGGGCTGTTGACTCTGAGCAGAAGGGGAATGAGAGCCCATGCCTCCTCGGAAAGCAGGGCAGTGCCTGGTGCCTGTGTCTTGCAATGTGCTGGCTTCATTGCTCTGACAGCATGAAGGATGTTTGGTTTTGTTCCCAGCGCTGTTATCATTTATCATCCTCTTGTAAAAGCTGGCACCCTCCGCCTGCTCCCCCTTCCTCCTCACTCTCTCCTAGCCCCCACTTCCAACCCATCTTCCCCATACTGTCTGCCCTTCTCCCCCCAGGCACTGGAGGGAGTCCCCTCTTGTCTTTACCCCTGAGGAAACTCTCACATGGGTTCCATGGCTCATGAGACACCCCAAATGAATTCAACTCAGAAAACATTTGCTGAGCAGTTCTTCTGGGCAAAGTGCTCTTGGTGATAAAGCAGAAGACAAGGCTCTGTCTTCAAGGACTTTACCTTCCAGCACGAAAGTGACCAAGAGGTCCTAGGCAGACAGTATTAAAGGCAAAACACAAACCAGTCCCAGGAGCATGGGGAAAGTGAGCCACAAGTAAGGAAAGGCACCCTGCAGCCCTCTGAAAGGGCATGTGCGCTTGGGTAGGGGAACAATGGAAGACAAAAGGCATGTGGGCAACAAGTGAGTAGGGCAAAATAACAGCAGCATTAAATATTTTCAGGAAAAAAAATATTGAATATAAAAGAAGAGTCAGGGGAATGGACAAAGTTGAAGGTGCAAGGAAAAGGAACCACTTAATGGAGTGAAGCCCCAATAGAGTGCAGACGAAAGAAGGGTTGGCTCCAGAATGAACATATTCCAAGAACTGAGGAAAAGCAAGAACTGATGTGTGACCCTTGGAATCAAGAATATTTGAGGTAAGAGAAGCTGCATTGATTTCCTCTTCTCAGGGAACCTTGGTCACTCACCTGCTTAGAGCAGTGAATAATTGGAGCGATTGGGGGCCTTAAGCATACTTGAGGATGGAGCTCTCACTGTGGACGTACAGAGAAGTGAAAGAGCTAATGGCATTAACGCCCCTTCTGAGACTGAGTCTCACACCAGGGTCTTTTCATATGCCCTCTCCTCCATTTAGAAACATGCTTTTGGCATGATTAGTATTTTCTTGTCCTTCAGGGCCTAACCATCATCTCTTCTCAAAAAAGAGTTTACCAGTAATTCCATCTAACGTAGGCTCCTTTCCACCACCTGAACTCCATGATTCTCTATCTTAGCCTCTTTTTTTAGCCCTTCTTGGCACTGACACTTGCAATCATTTGATCAATTTCTTTCTTTCATTCCTTAGCAAACTAGTACATAAAATCCACGGGATCAAGGACTACATCTTCCTAGCTTACTGCAATATATTAGGGCTCAGAGGCATCTTAGGAACTCAATAGACACACGCATGTGAGAAATGATTGTTGAAGAGTGTAGGTTTATAAAAGTCTTGAATAACATGGACCACCAAAAAAACAAATAGGTCTGTCTTGGAGAGGATGAAAGTTTCTCCTTGGAGGCTAGGATTTTGAAGCTTCCTCCATATCACAGACTTTGGGCATGTGGCCAGGAGAGACTAGTCCTTGGAGAAGGACATCATACTTGGAAGGGTGGCAGTACAATACAGTAGAGGAAGACCCCAGCTGAGATGGATTGCTACAATAACTGGGGCAATGAGTGTTGGTGTGTCGGAATTAGTGAGACTGGCTCGGGACAAGGCAGGGTTCAGAGCTGCTGTACGTAGGGTCAATGTGGGTTACAGGCAAGTCTATGGCACAGAGCAACAAACAACAACCAGCTAGGGTTGGAGATGTCAGGAAGTCTCTATCAGAAGAGCCACAATGCCAGGAATCTAGAATCCTAGTGAGAAATAGTTGAAATATTTGACAAAAAGGGAAGATGGAGGAAAGAAAACTGATCATGAAGAATGCTGGCTGCAGTAGCCACTGAAGTGTACCACTCTCAGCTCCTGACGAGGGGACTTTCTGCTTCAATGTGAGGAATACCATCAACTGTTTGGGATCCTTTACTCAGTGTGAGACCGCATTCTTCCAGGACGGCACCAATCAATGACTGAACATGGTGGAACCCTGGCATTTCTCCCCAGTGTAGGATCATCAAGCACACATGTTTTATTCCTGGACTCCCACTGGAGTATTTTACTCATTCAGGGATTCAGAAGCTTTGTCTGACATATTTTGGACAGGTTGCAAGGCAGCATCAGTCCTTGGAGAGGGAAGTCATGCTGGGGAGGGTGGAGGGACCGTGCAAGAGAGGAAAACCCTCAATGAGATGGATTGATCCAGTGACTGAGATAATGGGTGTAGGTATGTCAGAGACCATAAGATTGGCAGGATAGAGCAGGATTTAGGGCTGTTGTACATACAGGGTCACTATGAGTCTCTGGTGACTCGACGGCACATAACAACAAATAATAGGCCTTTGTCAGAGAAAATCTTCTAAGAGACCGAGATGCACTTAGGGGTGGTTGTTGTTCTTAGGTGCCACTGAATGAAATACAACTCATAGCAACCCTTTGAATAACAGGTCTGAACCTTGTCCTGTCCTGTGCCATCTTCATACTCCCTGACTCATTAGAGCCCACTGTGATAGTCACCATGTCAATCCACCTGGTCAAGGGTCATCCTCTCCTTCACCTACCCTCCACTCTTCCAAACATCATGTCCCGTTTCAAGGAATAGCCCCCGTCCTAGCAACATGTCCAAAGTATGAGGCGAAGCCTCATCATTCTTGCCTCCAAAGAGCTGCAACCTCTCCAAGACATATTTGTCAGTTGGAATGTTGAAGGTTTATATAGACGGAGGGGTGGGGAGTAGTAATCTGTAAAACACATTGGAGGAGGAAGCAGGAGTGAGTGAGAAAGCCCGGGTCACAACCTGAGGTTCTCTTTGACCAGTTATGCTTTCTCCCCTTTTATGTTTCAGAAGTTAAGTGCCATCAAGTCACTTGTGACTTATAGCGACCCTATATACAACAGCTCTGAACCCTAGTCTATCCTGAGCCAGTCTCATTGTCTCAGTCACACTCACCCCTATTACCCCAGTCACTGAGTCAATCTTATCCATGGTCTTCCTCTCCTGCACTGTCCCTCTACCCTCCCAAGACTGGTCTCTCCTCACAATACGCCCAAAGTGTCAGACGGAGCTTCAGAATCCTTGCCTCCAAAGAGCAGCCTGGTTTCACCCTCTCCAGGACAGACCTCTTTTTTATTTTAGCAGTTCATGGTATATTCAATACTCTTCTCCAGCACCACAGCTCAAGGGCATCTATTCTCCTTCTATCATCCCTACCCATTGTCCAGCTTTCTGATGCATAGCAAGTAATTGCAAAGACCATGGCCAGAATCAGGGGCATCTTAGTCTCTAGACTGATATCATTGCTCTTCCGTTCTCTGGCCGGGTCCCTAACAACAGAATTTCCCAATACAATTAGTCTTTTGATTTCCAGGTTGCTTGTACCAAGAGTGTTGACTGTGGAACCAAGCAAACTGAAGCTGTTAACAATCTCAATCTCTTCACCATCTGTCATGATGCTGCCCATCAACCCAGTGCTGAGAATCTTTGTTTTCTTGATGTTGAGCTTCAATCCATATTGAAGACTTCAGTCCCTGACCTTCTGCAACAAGCGCTTCAGGTCCTCCTTGATTTTAGCAAGCAGGGCTATATCATCTGCATAATGCAGGCTGTGGATGAATCTTCCTCCAATCCTGATGCCACATTTCTCTTCAGAGTCCAGCCTCCCAGATAATCTGTTCCATATTTAGATTTAAAAGGTATGAAGATAGAATGCATCCCTGGTGTTCACGTTTCCTGATTTTGAACAATGCAGTATTTCCTTGCTCTGTTCTGATGGCTGTCTCTTGGCCCACATACAGTTTTTGCATAAGCACAATTAAGTGTTCTGGGATTCCCATTCTTCTCATAGGAGTTACCCTCAAATTGCCAAAAATTTGGTATCTTACAATTGATAAATTTATTCTCAAACTTCTGGAGACCAGAAAGCCTAAATCAAGGTGTTGGCTGTGTTGGTCCCACGTGGAAGCTCTAAGGGATAAACCACCCTGTGCCTTTCCCAGCTTCGGTGGCTGCCGGCAATCCCTGGCAATCTGTGGTTTCTAATCACATCACTCTAACCTCCTCATTTCTTGAGTCTCCATGTCCTCCTCTCTCCTTAGACTGTCAGTTGTTGAATTTAGAGTCCCCTTAAAATCAGGGCATAAACTTATACTGAGATCCTTAATTAATGATAATCTGCAAAGACTTCCAGATAAAGTCATATTCTGAAGCTCTGAGTGGACATGAACTTTTGGGGAAGGGGGTACTATTGGATCCTTTGTACTGCTGCCAATCAAAACATAGGACATAAATTCAATGTGAATTCTTGTGTTGCTTGAGACATACACTAAAAATGAAGTTGTTGTTGTTGTTATGTGCCGTTGAGTCACTTGTGACTCATAGCGACCCTATGTACAACAGCCCTAAACCCTGCTCTATCCCTTGCCAATCGCACTGTCTCCAACACGTCTATCCCCATTACCCCAGTGACGGAATCAATTCATCTCATCGAGGGTCTTCCTCTCCTGCCATCCCTCCACCCTCCCAAGCATGGTGGCGCTCTCCAAGGACTGGTCCCTCCTTGCAATATGAAGTACTCATTGCTTATTTGTAATTAAAATTTAACAAGGAATCCTGTAATTGATCTGGAATCCAACTAGAATATTGTACGGTGATTGAGTGAATGGCTGGCTTGGGTCTAAGACTGTCTCTTCTTCACCTGTTTTCCCAGGACAGAATGTTTGGTTAGGGTACCTCCCCGCTTACTTGTGCAGACTGAGTCACTGCCCCGAGCCCAGCAGCTGCATGTTGAGAACTCCACCCTAAGATCCTTCAGGCATAGCAGCCTTCCGCATGTCACCAGCCTGGGGGTGGGAGTGAGGGTAGAGCAGGTGCCTAAGCTCTTCCCAACCAGTGGGTACAGATGAAGACTGCCCAGCCACCACCGCCAGGGGCCAGTGCCCACTCCTACTGACCCCTATCAAGCTTGTCTCTGGGTGCCAAGCTGTCTGTCACCCCATGCTTCTCCCTTGGCCTGCTGTCACCCATGCACACTTGATTAGGGGATCCAGGAGTGACTTACAGGTCCCCTCTTCCCTAGGGTCGGCATTTGCATAGGGTGATGGATGCGGAGATGTCATCTAAACACATCCGCACTTTGCATTTTAAACAAAGCAATTTCCAGTGGAAGCTGGGGGAGTTTGGTCTCCTTCCAGGAGCATTTCCTCTGAGTCAAATTCTCTTGCCTTCTGGACAACATTTTCTTCCACTGTCCTGGGCCACTTCCAGGGGGCTTCATGCCCCCACCCCAACAGTGTGGAGACCTTGGTGTGGAGCAGTGTTGCATAGGTCTAAGAGAGTGATCTTCACCAGGGCTAGCTCCTCTGGGACTAGCCAATGTCCTCCTCGCCCATGTGCCAATGTGCAAGCTGAGGATTGTCCCTTCAGATCCTGCCCTGCATGGGGATGCGCTTTCTTCTGTCTAAGATGTGACCTCCACTGATATGCAGCTGAGATATCTTCAGGGACCTTTAGGAGAATGTTATGGATTGAATTGTGTCCTTTCAAATAGGTGCTGAATTCACTCTGGTACCTGTGGATGTTATTCTATTGGGAGAAAAAAGCTTTTTCTTCAGTTATGTTAATGAGGCCATACCTGTATAAGGTGAACCTGAAACCAGGACATCTAGACCAGTTGGAAAAGATCCAGTCATGGCCCATGGATAAAAGGGCCATGTATATGTTTCATAGCAGTCAAATCTCTTGTGCATCACATTTTGGCCTGAATAAGAAATAGGCATCAGTGCCCCACTCAAAGATGACAGCTGACCTTGTTGTTTTGAATATGTGTGAAGCCTAGTCAGCTGCCATCTTTGAGTGGGGCACCACCACTTGTTTCTCACTTGGGTCAAAATCCAACTGCACAAGAAAATTTGTGGCTGTGCAGTGTATAGGATTTTTTCCTTCAGCTGTGACTGAACTGCCTTAAAACAGCTTGAAGCTCTGCCCTAATCATAATTACTAGTGAGTTATGAGAACAGACATACACACACATACACATACACACATGGGGAGACATTCAGCATGTGAGGATCGCCTACTAGTCAAGAGATACCAAGGAGCCAAGGAGTGTCATGGAACAAGGCAGGGATTGACATCATAGAGATCCTACTTTGGACTTTCAGCCCCTAGTACTGTGAGGAAATACTTAGATTGTATTATGTTCTATTAGATAGCTCTCTGGTGGTGTGTTGTAGCTCTGGTGGTGTGTTAAGTTCCATGGAATTGGCTACAGCCAATAGAGACCCTATATGACAACAAATCTGACATTGCCCTGTATCCTGAACCATCCTCACAATCTCTGTCACGCTCAAGCCCATTGTGGTGGTCACTCTGTCAACCCATCTCATCAAAGGTCTTCTTTTTCACTGACCTCTACCTTTCCCATCATGACTTCTCTCTCCAAGGACTGGTTCCTCCTGGAAATAGGCCCTGCGTACGTGAGTTCACGTTTCACCATCCTTGCCTCTAAGGAACACTCTGATTGTACTTCCTTCAAGACAGATTTGTTTGTCCTTTTGAGAGTCTATGGTCTATCACCATAATATAGACCCATAATGTTGTTGTTGTTGTTATGTGCCATCGAGTCGCTTGTGACTAATAGCGACCCTATGTACAACAGCCCTAAACTCTGCTCTGACCTGTGCCAATCGCACGGTCTCCGACACTCCCATCCCGATTATCCCAGTCACTGAATCAATCCACCTCATAGAGGGCCTTCCCCTCCCCTGCACTGTCCCTCCACCCCCCCAAGCATGATGTCCCTCTCCAAGGACCGGTCTCTCCTCACAACATGTCCAAAGTATGTTAGACGGAGCCTCAGAATCCTTGCCTCCAAGGAGCCACCCGGTTTAACCCTTTCCAGGAGAAATCTGTTTGTTTTCCTAGCAGTCCATGGTATTCTCAATACTCTTCTCCAGCACCACAGCTCAAAGGCATCAATTCTCCTTCTATCCTCCTCGGTCATTGTCCAACTCTCTGATGCATAACAAGTGATTACGAAGACCATGGCCTGTATCAAACACACCTTAGTCTCCAGAGAGACACCATTGCTCTTCAGTACTTTGGAGAGGTCCCTAACAGCAGACTTTCCCATGGCAATGCGCCTTTTAAATTCCTGGCTACTGGTGCCAAGAGTGTTGACTGTGGAACCAAGCAAACTAAAGCTTTGTAAAATCTCAATCTCTTCACCATTCATCCTGATGCCGCCAATTGGTCCAGTGTTGAGAATCTCTGTCTTCTTGACATTGAGCCTCAATCCATATTGTAGGCTGCAGTCCTTGACGCTCTGCAGCAGGCGCTTCAGGTCCTCTTCAGTTTCAGCAAGCAGGGTTGTGTCATCTGCATAACGCAGATTGTTGATAAATCGTCCACCAATCTGTTAGGCTATTTTTTTTTTCCTCCAAAAACAAGCAGGAGAACTAGCAGCTCCTAGGATTCCCTGGTAACAGGGCCTGGACTTTGAGCTCAGTGACTTGCACAGGGTGAGACTTTGGGTAAAGTCATTCCCCATCCTAACTAAGGAACTTCAGATTCCTCACCTGGCGAGTGTGCATATTAACACCTCCCCAGATACTCCACTGCAACTGCGCATGTAAGGTACGTGGCATAGAAGACGTAGACTTGTTCCTGTCCTCCCCCTCCCTTCCTGCTCTCCTGCATCTATCTGATCTTGGTGGGGAGCTCTGGACATCTGAACAGAAACCTTCTCAGTCCTTGCTAGGGCTGGGAACAGACTTTTGTGCCAGGAGGGTGGCTTTAATGGGGCCATGATTGGTGGGGAAAGGAATGACACTTTCTGAGGGCTAACTATGCTCCAGCCCCTTAGACTGTTGTTGGTGCGTGCTGTTGAGTTGGAACTGACTCATAGCTGACCCTCCAGCAGGTTTTCAGAGGCAGTAAACTGCATGCAAGGGGATTGCCCAGCTGCTTCCCACAGAGCAGCTGGTGGGTTTGAACTGCATGCCTTTGGATTTGCAGTGCATCTTCTTACCATTAGGCCACCACAGCACTCTGCCCTTTAGATTGTTGCAGTTGTGTACCATGAGAGTAGGAACTGGCCTATAGGTAACCCTCCAGTGGGTTTTCAGAGACAGTTAATTGCACGAGAGGAGATTGCCCATCCTTCTCTGTAGAGCAGCTGGTGGATTCAAACCATGTGCTTTCGGGACTACAGTGCAGCTTCTTACCACTAGGCCACCAGAAAAATGATAGTTATGAGAGATTTTCACTGAAGTCATTTCAAATCTGTACTGTGTGACTTTGAACAACGAGATTAACCTTTTCACCCTCTAGTCTCCCATATAATGAAGGACAAGGCATCTACAGCAAATATTTGTTGTGAGTGATGAGTGGGATACCATGTGTAAAATGTCTGGAGTGTAGCGAGCACCCCACTAATATCACCGTGAGTGTAATTTTACCATCCACTGAGAAGATGGGGCAAGGAGGTGCCTGATCTGTGACCTCACCTCAGTAAGTGACAGAGCAGGGACTTCTGAGCCAGGCCAGCTAGAGTCACAGGTTCACAGGTCTTTCCAGAAACCAGTCCTTAAAGGACAGAAAGTTTGACCTGAAGGACACTATGACCTGATAGGAAAGATGGATCTGATCACGTCAATCCCTGTTTAGAACTCTGCCAAACTGTCCCACTGTTATCGAGATAGAGAACAGTCACAGTGTGACTGGCAAAGCCCGCAGCATATGGTCTTTGCAGTTCCCAGCCTTCTCTTTCACGTGCTCTGCTGTCAATCAGATGGTTCTCTTCCAATGTCTTGAACAAGCTGGGGGGGGGGAGGGCACGCTAGCTTCTTCTCTTCTTCATTCCCTTCCATCCACCCCCTCCCTTGCTCTTTTGTTTCTCTCTCCTCCCTTTTCCTCAAGTCTGGGCTCTGTGTGACCTTGGCTAAGTTGATTAAAACTTCTAAGTGTGTTGCACTACGAATCCACCAGCAACTCAGAGGAAGAAAGATAGAAGTTCCTGCCATTGTGATTCTCTGCCTTGGAAACGTGATTCAAGGGTCTGCTGTGAATTGGAACTGAGTAGACTGCAGTTTTAATTTAAAAATAAAACAATTACAGCTTGAGAGGTGGAGTCTTCTCTCTCTACTACATGGCATCTGTGCTCTCTTCAAACAGCCCTGGCGGTGCAGTGGTTAAAATGTGTTGGATCCATAAGCCACTCCCTGGGAGAAGGAGGTGACAGTCTGGTCCTGTAAGATTTCCAGTCTCAGGAACCCTCTGTCCTATGGGGTCCCTTTGACACCGAATCAGTGTGAATGAAGTAGGCACGCTCTTCCTCTGCTGATCCTTCCTCAACCTCATCTCTTCTCTCCAGGTCTCAGCCTACTCATCTCCTCTCCAGGTCTCAGCCTGCTTCCACAGGGATGACTTCCTTGAACACTCTATCTTGTCATCATCGCCAAAGGTCAAGTTGTCCCCTATTACATGCTCCCATGTATAGTCGACTGTGTTCTGCATATTTATATGTTGTGCCCTCGAGTTGGAGCAGCTCATACCTGATGCTCCAGCAAGTTTTCAGAGGCTGTAAGTTAAATGGAAGGAGATTGCATGTCTTTCTCCCACACAGCAGCTGGTGGGTTTGAACTGCATGCTTTTTGGGTGGCATCGCACTAGACCACCAGAGCTTCCCATTTCTGTATTCAAAAAGCACTAGTTCAGTGTCTCTCCTCCCTGAGCCCCCATGAGATGCCCCTATAGCTATCCTTGTGCCAAGGAATGGATGAATGAATGAATGAATGAATGAATGAGAAAAAGGATTGGGTGAAAGTTAGAATAGGGGGAAGAAAATGAAGGTGATGATAATGGATTCAACAATGGCTTAAACATACCAACCACGGAGAAGGCAGGGCAGGTCTGTGCAGTGTTCTGTTCTGGTAGACAAAAGGTCACCAGAAGTCAGAGTCAACTTGAAGGCCACTAACAATTAAGGACACAGAGCAGCCCCCCAGGTGGGAAAGGATTTGCCCTTCTGGTGTTGCTAAAACAAGACTTGGAGGTGTCCTTGGAGGGCCTGTCAAGGTCAATGGAATTAGAGTGTACCTGGCAAGGGCACCAGGCAGGCAAGCTGCTGCTTTCTTGGCTTCTAGGTGGTTTCTGTTCTCATGATGTAAACCGAGTGTGAAATGAGGACCAATAGAAGCTATGAGGGGTGAGGTTTTTCCATTTTCAGCTGCTTTTCCCATCCCACATCCTCTGCTAAAAATGAGTTTACTTGCTGGGCCGGTTTCTAGTGGTCCTTTTAGCTTGCACAGAAAGAGGGAGAGAGAAATAAGAGAGGCTCAACTTATCTATATAAGGAAGAGCAGAGTCAGGCCAGGGAGGGAAGGAGAGAAAGGCTGGCTGAGAGGTCAGAGTTAGGGAAGGAAGGCCGGGGACAGTTGGGGTTCCATGAGACGTTATTGGCATTATCGTTGTGGTTCTCACTTGTGCACTGCAGGATATTTATATCCCGACCTCCACCTGCCTGGTGCCAGTTGCATAGCCCCCTCCTGGTTGTGACAACCCCAGATGTCTCTTGGCATTGTTAGTTGCTGTTGAATTGATTCCTACTCATGTGGACAGAATAGGTCAGATCTGTAGTGCTTTGGGGCTGTGATTGCTGTGATGGAAGCACATTTCCAGGACGTGTGTGTGCGTGTGCGTGCGTGTGTGTGTGTGTGTGACTACTGGATGGGTTCAAGCTGCCAACATTTAGATTCACAAGATTTGTTTTTGAGTGAAAAACAAAACTCAAACTCAATGCCGTTCAATCAGAGTCTACTCCTAGCTGGTCCTCCAACAGGTCTTCAGAGGCTATAACTTGCACAGAGGACTGTTCCTCTCTGCCCCTAAGCACAGCTGGTGAATTAGAACTGCCTGCCTTTGGGTTAGCCACACAACTTCTCAAGTGAAAACCTTTTGGATCACCAAAGGGACTCTCCTGATGCCCCACACCCCACTTTCTTCCCCTTAGAACTCATCTAGCAAATGATATAATTTGCATATTGGTTTGGAGGAACATTCTTCTAAGTGGTCCAGCACTCTTCTGTCATTATGCTGCATGGAAGTAACCCGTGTTTGCTGTGATGCTGAACATTGTGCCATTGAGGTGTCAAGTGCCATAATGGTTACCTATGGTGAACAGTGTTTGGTGAAGCTCCCAGCTGAAGACAGGTTTGGAAGCAAGAGTGGCATCCACTTCCTAAACCACCTGCCTCTGGAAACCATGCATTTTGAGCAATGACGATAGTTATAGAAAGGCTTCAGGTCTTTTGTTCATAGGGTCGCCATGAGTTGTGCTCGCCATTATTTGTATAGTGTATTTTTGTGTCTCTTCCTCCCAATAGATTATGTGCATCATGAACACAGGGAGGGGCTTATTTTCCTGTTTTCTTTACTAATGTAATCCTGTAAAAAAGTCATGGTGGCATCAGAGGTTGTCTAACTTCACAGTGAGGAGGAGAGAATATCAGGGATCAAGAGAGAATCAAAGCTGAGTCCCATGAGGTGGAGGCCAGACACTCTTTCTTCTTGCCAACCTTTCTGTCAGTTCAGACCCAACCAGTCCTCCCATGGCTTCCCATTTCAACGTCTCTGCTGGGGTGCCCACGCAAAATGTACAGACCGTTCTTAGAGTTTATTAAACAAACAATAGGTTACAGTCTAGGACTAGGGTTACTCAGGACAGTTCTTTGGTTAGGGCGTTCTCTCAGCTGTGCCCCTGGGTGGACTTCTCAGCCTGGCCTCCACCCTGCTCAGGGAGTTTCCCAAAACTCTTTAGTTCCTCTCCTAAGTGCCCAAAGGGAGCTCTGGTGGATTAGTGGGATGGAGTTGTGCTGCTACTTCAGGGCACGTGGTTCGAATCCACCAGCCGAAAGACAGGCATCCTCCTCCTGTGAGATTGATTGCCTCGGAAAACCTGCTGGAGGGTCAGCTATGAGCTAGTTCTGACTCAGCCTAACAAAACAGCATCAGTGCCCAAACAGAGTGATCCTTGGTCAGTCTCGATCTGAAGTCTCTCAGCTCTCCTGCTCTCTGAGTTAGCACAAGCACTGTAGCCGTCTCCTTGTGGCCTGGGAAACCCACTGGACCATCTTGTACAGGTCTCCTGGCTCTGCTGTTTTGCTAGCATTTCTCACCATCTCTTGCTATAATGATCTTACTGTTCCCTCTGGGCTCTGGGTCAAGGATTTTCCAGCACAGGGTCTCCAGGTCCAGAGGACATGCTCCACTCCTGGCTCCTGTTAGTGGTAGTGAAGTCTTCTCTTCTTCAGAATTGGCTTCCTTTAAGCTTTAAACTTAAAACTTACCAATCACTCTCTTGGGTTCCACTTACCTTATTTGCATGGTCCCAACCACTGCAAGGGTTCTATGTACCTTATTTACATTATGGGCAAGTTGTCCAATCCCCTTGGTCAGCCAAAACATCTTATTTGCATAGTCTCATCCAATCATTTCATGTGAGCAACAATTCCATGCATGACTAGAAAGGCCGCACTAAGGAACTCCCTGCACTGCAGTTCCAGTATCCAGAGCGGTGCCTGGCATGGGGTTAGTTCTCAGTACATCACTTGTTGTGTGAATAAATCTTTCTTAGTTGTGTCTTCTTTGTTTGATGCTTCACTTCTTTCACTAATAAAAAGGAGAAAACATTTGGACCATGAATAGAGAAGAGATAGACAAGGGTTAAATCTTTAAGAGAAGGACCTAAGGGAGCTCTGGTGGCCTAGTGGCAAGAAACTGCACTGCAATTCCAGAGGCATGCAGTTCAAATCCACCAGATGCTTTGCTGGAGAAGGAGGGACAATCTCCTCCTGTGCCAGTCAGATCCGATTTGATGGTCCACACACACAAATAAAAATAATAATAATAATAATAAATAATGAGGAACTATTAATTATTCTTAACCAGTTATCTGTATGAAGATCTAGCTCCCCAAATCTTATTGATAATTAGATACAAATTTCTATTTTTATTGATTCATATGTTTTTATGGATGACTCATTAAAAAGTATCTTAAGGTAGCAGAAAGAATACTACTAGCTGTTATGTTCTTGAAAGCATATATATGCACCAGCTGTGAATCTGTAAACTGGAAAATGTACACTCACAAGCACTTATTGTCTGTTATGCATTAGACTTGCCAGGTGTTCAAAGACTGCCATGTGGTTCCTGGGAGCTTCCAGTTCAGCTCACTGAAAACTGATGAGACTGAATGTTGGTTCAGTTGGCAACTCTAATGCTAGTTCTATGGGCAATATGGCTGTCTCGTGGCCTCTAACCCAAGCCTTTCTCATTGGGTAGCAGGAGGGCTCTGGGAGAATAGTCTCATCTCTAGCTGGTACCAGTGATTTGTTAAAGGAAAGGGAAAAAAACTGTGAGGGCTCAGAATGAAGCTCAGAAATTTTCCATAGTTATGGGAAGATACCGTTACTCATGTCAGGAAATGACATATAAAGCACTCCAAGATGTGGAGATTGCACAGAAAAATTGACTAGTCTTGCTATCGTGTACAGGGCTAGCTGAGAACAAAGCCAATGGAGAGGAGGGCAGACCTAAGGATTCGAGAGGCAAAGATTCTCGACACTATTTGTGAACCTCTGTGTTAAACTTTGCCTGAAGTCCACCACATTTCTGAACTTCACCTATAACCAGAATTGTTGTTGTGTACCATTGAGTCAGAACTGACCCATAGCTGACCCTCCAGCAGATTTTCAGAGGCAGTTAATTGCATGGGAGGAGACTGCCCATCCTTCTCCCACGGAGCAGCTGGTGGATTTGAAACACATGCCTTCAAGACTGCAGCATAGCTTCTTGCCACTAGGCCACCACTGGGGACATAACCAAAGTTGTTGTTGTTGTTGTTATGTGCTGTCGAGTCGCTTGCGACTCATAGCGACCCTGTGCACAACAGCTCTAAACCCTGCTCTATCCTGCGCCAACCGCACCGCCTCTGACACACCCATCCTGATTACCCCAGTCACCGAATCAATCCATCTCATAGAGGGTCTTCCCCTCCTGCGCTGCCCCTCCACCCTCCCGAGCATGATGTCCCTCTCCAAGGACCCGTCCCTCCTGGCAACATGTCCAAAGTATGTCAGACAAAGCCCCAGAATCCTTGCCTCCAAGGAGTAGCTTGGTTTAATCCTCTCCAAGATGAATCTGCTTGTTTTCCTGGCAGTCCATGGTACAGTCAGTACCCTTCTCCAGCACCACAGCTCAAAAGCATCCACTCACCTTCTGTCCTCCCTAGTCATTGTCCAACTCTCTGATGCATAACAAGCGATTGCAAAGACCATGGCCTGTATCAGGCGCACCTTAGTCTCCAGAGACACCGTTGTTCCTCAGCAAAAATACCAAAGTAGCAAATCTAATAAGCCAGTATAAGCCGAGATGTTTCGAACTTGCAACAGAAGATATCCTGATAGAGTTGGGTTTAGGGTGGGTTTTGTTTTTTTTTTAAATCTTTTAGCCCTTCCCCTCTCTGTGGTTCCTGGGATATTAAAACCCACACGTTTAATAATCACAGACAAAATAACTGGTTTTGTTTGTGTATTTGATGTTCCATTTCTCCCCTCATATTAATAGAAATATCTCACCACTTATATTGAAAGTACACCTGTGCGGTATAAATGGTTGAGATTGGCTACTGAAACCCACAAGTTGGTGGATTTTGATCCACCCAGTGGACCCATGGAATAAAGACCTGGCAAACTAGTTCTGTAGACATTACAGCCCAGAAAATCCTGTGGAACAGTTCTGTTCTGCATAACACATGAGGATGTCACAAAGGGTTGGCAGGTTTTGGACAGCAGCAGGCAGATGTCCTCAAGCCTACAGTATATCTCTCAACTAGCATGCCCGAGTTCTGTTGCTGGGCACACATGAATCTTCAGGTAGACCCAAGGCTGTGCTGGTTCTCCAGATAGCCTAATCCTTGCGTATCTGAGAACCAAGAGCAGGGCTGAGAGCTAAGCACAGAAAGATGATATGTGAGCAAACTCTTCCAGTCGGCCTTTCCTTATTTATTAGATACATGGGACCAGGACAGAAGAATCTCAGGGTGCTTGATTGACACTGGGGTCTTTGGGAGAACATATACAGAGGCAGGGAAACATACAGACAGTAGATGAGTGATGCTGCAATGAGGGATTACCATCTTTAAAAATATATACATTTTATGCCATTCCAGCTGTCTTATCATTATTAGAAAATAAAACGATCTTTCCACATAGAGCTTTTCTTTGGTGCTGTTCCATGGACGTGGGCTCCAAACCCTTCGTTTCCTTGACATGCGCCTGTTGCCCTCCCACATGTCCCCTCTGCACAGGGGACAGTGAGTCTGGAGAGAGAGGGCTGGCTCTGACCCAGCAGTGCAGGCTCTGGCTCCTCTATGCCTCCTCAGGGCCTCCTGGCCAACATCCTGCTCCAGTCTTCAGGTCTTCTAGTTCTAGTCTTAAGTTGTAGCCTTGGAAGTGTCCATTTCTCATATGCAAAAACAGATCCACTATTGGAGTTCAGGTGACAAACCAGTCTGGAACTTTCAGAAAGGATGGGGATAAGGGGACTAAACAAAACCCAGCCAATACTATCTTTGTCCATGGTTGGATGCTTATATTTTATTTCTTGATTTGTTCTGAATGACTTGTATCATGAAAGTACAATTGAGAAGGGCAATTTCCTTTGTACAGATTCCCCAGGCATGGTAGATTTGAGGGTAAACTTGAATTCTGTTGTTTAGGGGGACAGGACTTGAAAAATTCTCACCACACTCTCTCCCAATACAAAGGGTCCCACATCTCAGCTTCCCACTAAGTTAAAACCCAACTCTTCTTCTGCATGCACTGTATGCTCACTGGGCTGTAGCTCCAGGCACTACAGAAACCTCAGGCTCAATGAAGTCAAACTGCCAGGTGTTTGGACGTCCACCTAATCCAGCCCACTGAGCCAGTATCTGATGGCCATATGGTTAACCAGAGATGCCTTTTCCTAGAGAAGATGACCAAGGATCAATTATGCAGAAGCCCAGCTGCACTGAGGTCCAGGCCTCACGATTGTTGTGACTCTGCAGTTCTGGGATATCAGGGAGGCAAGCGCCCACTCACTGGCCCTCTAATGTTCTGAGCACCCAGGCGGAGGGATCCAGGCCTCCCACAGGACCACACCATGTTCTCTCAGGCACTGTCCCCATTTCTGCCTCCCTGGGGCATGCCCCAGAAGATGATCAGTTAAGCTCAGGGGGTTGCTGCAATGGGCTTTATCTTGCATGTTTCCTGCCCACCCAGTTAGGGAACAACAGGACTTGTGAGGAGCCTGCAGAAGAGCCAGAAGATGTGCCCTGGGCTGGAGTTTCAGTGCTGACTTGCCAGATGACTTGGGTCTCGGATTACCCATAGAAAACAGGGTTTAGGAGGAGGACAACCTAATCCGACCGTGTGTGAGAGGTCTGCTGGAATCTCTGAAACTGACTATGTGAGCCTTGCTGTCTGGGAAGAGACCAGCATCAAGTTCAGGCCCTGTGAACTAGGGATGCAAAGCCATGGTGGAGGGGGTGCCCAGCAGATTCTGCTATTCCCTGCTACTAATGCTGCATTGAGGGGTGTGGGAAAGGGCCCCACTAGGTTGGATCACAGGGACAGGTGCAAGGTGCTTCTGCTCAGATGCCAAAATGACAGGGCAGAGCACTCTATCTGATTCTCTAGAATAAGAGGATGCTGAGTTAGAGGGAGGGAGAACAGAACTCGCCAGAAATGTGTCCTACCTGGGGTGGCCTTGATCCTGGCTTTAGAGGCATCTTAATAGGATTTTTTTTCCAAACCCATTTGGCTTGATATCCCTTCATCCTAAGCTGCCATCAGCCAGCCCACAAGCACCAGACTGGGGGCTCAGGGCTCCCCTTGAGTGGGCTAAAGCTGATGTCCCCAGTCCCTCCATAGAGATTAACCCACAGAGAGGCTCAAGGGGCATGGGCAAGTGTTAATAAGAGGACCCCTTGGGCAAACCAGGATAGCTGACATCCTACAGAATGGGCAGAACTGTGAGAGTCCATGGACCAATCCTCCCTGACTCAGGCCAGGAGCCAGCCCTGGGGAATGCAGGGAGGGTGTCAATTGTCACTGGGTGTCAGGATGGACCAGGTAGCCTTGTGACCTCACTGGCCTCCTCTTTAGGCTTCCCTGGCCTGCTGGTATGTTTCTGGGCATTCCTGTGCTCATCAAGATGGGTTTGAGCACCACTGCATCTTAAGCCCCTCCTCCTTGAACCATTAACCTTGACTTAGTGACCACAGATGTCCTTGGTGGGGTCAGGCTCCTGAACACCCCAGTGCTGATGAGCCCACTGGTCTGGATCCACCCTAAGACTGCTGGGCTGAGATGACAGGGCTTTTGAGAAAGTGACAGAAGGCTGGGACTCTGGAAGTGTCTCCTGGCCCCTCCTCTCCTCCCAGCCCGCATTTCTAATGTCTCTTTGCACACTGTACCGAGTCTGAGTGAGCTCTGAGGTAGGGGCAGGAGGCAGCAGAGGGAACTCTTAGGGTGCAAAGGGGGCACTAGTGCGGGTGGTGACAGGGAGCCACCAACTGGTGGCATGCCAGGAGAAGGAGTGCGTGTTAGCCACTCCTCCTGCGGGCAAGTCCTGGCTGGGAGCTGACAAAATGCAGGGAGGCAGCCTCTGGCCTGTGAGAGGTGCAGCGTCTCGGGGTAGGCCAGCCTACCATCCCCATCTGTGCTCGGGGCAGGAAGCCCTCTGGGTGGCATCACCCTGGGCCCTGAGCACTAGCCACCCAACCATGGATGGGGAGGTGGGAGAGGGATTGAGGAAATGGACGGGCTGCCTCTTGGTGGTTTATTAGGGGACCAGAGGTACTTCTTCCAATGGTCACTGGTCCCAAGGGGAGTCAACCCCGGGCTGGTGGAGTGGGGAAACATACCAACGAAAAAGCAGGTTACAGATGAGCCCCCCCTGCCGCCCCCACCCCATGCCCCACCCCCTGCACCAGGAGTCTGCACACACACACATACACACATACACACACACACACACACACACACACAGCCAGAACCAAGGTTAACCCTTCCCCTGGGACTGCTCCTCGCTGGAACTCAGGGATGGAAGAGTGAGGCTGGTGGCTGCGGAGGGCTCCTCGGCCATCCTTCTGTCTGTCTGTCTGTCTGTGGGCAGGCCGTCAGACCTTGGCCTCCAGCATCTCCAAGAAGAGTTTGTGCATGGGCACTTTGCCCTGCAGTTTGACGTTCCTGAAGTGCTGCACGGCCTTGGCTGCCGTCTGCCGCAGCAGGGGCAGCGTCAGCAGCAGCTTGCCCGTCCTCTGCGGCTCCTCGTGGTGCTGGCTCAGCTCGTAGTCCTGCAGCGCCTCGTGCAGCAGGTCCTGCAGCTTCTGGACGGACTCCAGGTCCTCGATCTGTGTGGGATCTGCAGGCGTAAGGACAAGCGTGAGCAGGGGTCAGGGAGTACAGCCCACGGCCCTGCCATTTGAGGGCCCACAGCCCTCTGTTTCAAATCCATCATCAACATTTGAAAGGGAAGGAAATCCAGGCGGAATTGTCACTGGGAGGTCTCTGAGGCTAATGCGTGAGCTGGGGCTTGAAGCCTGGCTGAGAGCTGCACTTGTGGAAAGTACTTCCTGTGCAACCACCAAGGGGGTTCGGAGGTGGCAACAGAGGAGATGAGCAGACCTGGTGGTCACTCTGGAAGTGGTCGGACTCCGGAGCCAGGCTGTGAAATGGGAACCCTGCATTTCTCACTTGCTGGCCATGTAACTCTAAAACTTCTCTGTGCTTCACTTCCCCTATCTGTGAGAAAGGAAAACAGCTACAGCTACCTGAAAGGGTTAAATGATTTCACGCAGGCCAAGTGTCTAGAATAGTCCTCGACACAGGGAAGCCCCTGTCAGCAGCAATACCACCACCATCACCGAGAGACTTCCACCCCCTCTTTAAAGCCTCGGTGCACTCAGACCTCACATAATTACCAGTTACTGAATTTGGACAGATAAAGGGGTCGAATGGGGCATGGGGTGAGGGCACAGTGGGACCACGGTGCTGCAGGGGGCTGTTGTGGTTCTCTGGAATCTTGAGGTGGGCTTTGGGCCCAGGCAGGGAATTGAGGATGCAAATAAAATTCCCAAATCTCAGAGGGCCTGGAGGTATCAGCTGCCAGCTGGGTTGCACAGTCAGGCAGAGCCAAGTCTTGTAGAACCCCTAAAACCTGCTCTCTAGACGTGGGAGACACAGAGCAATCTTCTGACACCCCTAGTGAGCGGGGCCACTATCCTGAACTGTACCGCCCAGTGCCTACCACAAGTGAGAGAACTGGGCTGTACGGAATGGGGAGAACGTGAAGCTGAGGGGAGGGTGACAGGAGGGCTGACAATTCCTCAATTCATTGAATGGGTAATCCCATTGCATGCTGGGTTACTTCGGATGATGCCAGGCTGCCAAGGGCAGCTACACCAACTGGCTGATGCCAGTAGCCTCCCCACCACACTGGACTCTACTTCCATGGAGAATTGAACTGCTCACTTCAATGGACGAAAAACCCATTTCTCTTGAGAGGACGGCAGTAGAGTGGGGCAGGTAAGACTCAAGGTGCTGTGTGTCCTTGGCCAAGTTACTTAGCCTCTCTGAAATGGTTTCCCTCTGTGTAAAATAAGAGCATATACCTCATAGGGTGATGGTGAGGACGACCTGAACTGGAATATGACCTGGCATGCAGCATACACCTAATCAATGTTAGCTATTATTATCTCCGTGGGGGGAGGCCAGCTGGGAGGGGGTGCCCTTGAAGAGTCTGTATGTCACTGGCTTCAGCTCCCAGCTCCACATTTTTCTGTCGTGACCATGGCCAGGAGGACTGACTGCACCTTGGCCAGCGGGAGATGAAGCATGGCTTGATGCTTATCCAGCACCCATTTTCAGAGTGGTCATCTGGACTGACCCGGCAAGGCTGCAGTTCAGCACCCAGACTCCTGCCCCATCAGCTCCCGCTCCCCCATGCTCCCAGCCTTTCTATTCCCCGCCCTACCAAGGAGGCCAAAATTGGCAGCTGTCTTCAACCAAAAATGAAATAAAATAACATCACTAGATTAATTTATTTGCAATCCATCAGCGAGTCTGTATCGATGGCATTGATAAACTGTTAATTACAAAATCAATGGCTATGAATTTTTCTGCCGTCAGGGAGCCTTGAGATGGCTGGAAGACGGGTTGAGAGATGGCCAGTGGGGTCTCAGGGTGGGAGTGGGTGGGTTTGAGGCCCCCAAGGCTCCTAGGTGTCTAGTTTCAGCACTATGAGCCACTAAACCAGGTGAGCAGAGTCATAATGCCCCAGCCACTCAACCATTCACTAGGACCACCCCGTTGGTCACTTACTCCCAGTTTCTCCTCCAAGCCACACACTCTGTCAGTTACTGCCTAGGGGACCCTCTTAGCTTGTTACTTCATACAGGTCACCTCTCCAAAACATCATATGGCTCCCCTGACCTCTCATCCAACCCCTTCACTGCTCCAGAGCCTCTGGCCTGACTGCCAGTTGCTCTTCCAGAATCTATTGGCCTGCCCTCTCCCCAGTTCCTGCTTTAAACCCTTTCGCAGCCAAACTATCTGCAACTCTGCATTTTTGGTTTTCATGGAATGCATGCTAAAATGAAGGACTAATTTGTTTTACAGTTGTGCAGATTTTGATAGAATTAGATAGGACATCCTGTCCCAGCTGAACTCTTGGGCATAGGATTTTTTTAGGGTAAGGACTCTTCAGATTCATGCAGTCATAAAGGTCCCCCTTCCCTCACTGTCTAGGTAGCAGGACAGACTCCAAGTGGGACAAGAGTTTCCCAAGAAACCTGAGAGGATAAAAATAATGGTGGGTGACATATGTCCCATGGGTCATATAAGGGTTAAGCTCATGGTTCCACTAGGAAAACTGGCTCCACTTCTCTCATCCTATGAATTCTTTCTTGCTTTAAGAAGTCAGCTTGCCTTCTCAGCTGAGAATGTCTTCACTCTTCCTCTCTGAGCACCTGAGCCTATTACCTGGGCCTCCCATAATGCCTCAGGCCATGGTCTGCCTTGATGCTTTCATGTTCAAATCTTACCTCCCTTACCTCCCTGAAAGTTCCCTGGGGCAGGGGCTACATCCACCCAGCTCCTGTCCCTCAGGCCACCTAGCACTATGCTGGATACAGCCCAGCAGAGGTACAAGCTGTGATGTCTTCAGTACCCAGTCTGTACCAGACATAGATGGTGAGAACATACAGTGTCCTTATAGCCATCATGTCACAGCATTCTTTACAATGAACTTCTGTTATTCCCATTTTACAGATGAGAACACTGAGGCAGGGAGAGATTAGGTTACTGCTCTTACTGGACTAGAGGAAGAGAGAAGCTGAGAGCAAGTTTTCAGACGCTCCACCACATTTTGACAAGAGAATGTAATGTCTGTGGATTCTAAAGAAATAAAGAAATTGGACTTGTGTTTTGTATCTAATTTTTTTCATTTTTCTAAGAATTTATTATCACTTTTTAAAAAAATGATTGGTCCATGGGGGATTGAAAACTTTTAAAACTTAAAACCTAGTCCTTCCTCACAGATATTCTGAGAAGCACTGCTTTTTGAAAGATAAAAGAGAGGGAGGGGAATGGATCAGGGAGTCTGCTTATAGAGTGAGTTCTGATGGCCTAGTGGTTGGAAGTCACACTGCCAAGCCAACGGAGGCTGATTCGAATCCACCAGAGAGAAAGATGGGTGATCTATCTCCCTTTGTGTGATTTGCAGCCTTTGAAAACCTGCTGGAGGACCAGCTATGGATCAGTTTCAACTTGACAGTAATGAGTTGAGTTGGCGTTGATTCACTGAGAATCTACTTAGCAGGAACACATGCCCTCAGTGAAAATTAAGTGTTGGGAAGGGAATATTCTCCATCCATAAAAGCATAATAGTTGGAATCAACTCAGAGCTGACCCTCCAGTGGGTTTCTGGAGACTGTTAATCACACGAGGAGATTGTCCATCTTTTTCACTCAGAACTGTTGGCAGATTCAAACTTCCAGAGGCACCCACTTTTGGATTAGCAGCTCAACTTCCTGTAGGTATGTTGTTGTTATGTGTCATTGAGTCAAAACTGACTCTTAGCTGACCCTCCAGTGTCAAGTTTAGAAGCTAGAAATTTCACGAGAGGAGATCTTTCTCCCATGGAGTGGATTTGAACCTTTGGGTTGCCAGCACAATTCCTTACTGCAGGACTACCAGAGCTGTGGATATTTCAACATGTTGTTGTTGTTATTGTTGTTACATACACCATTGCTTGTGACTCATAGTGACCCTATGTACAACAGCTCTAAACCTTGTTTATCTTGAGCCAACTTTATTGTCTCTGTTACACCTACCCCCATTACCCCAGGCACTGAGTCAATACATCTCATCAAGGGTCTTCCTCACTTGTACTGTCCCTGCCCCCACCCCCAAGCATGATGTCTCTCTCCAAGGGCTGGTCCTTCCTTGCAACATGCAAGTATGTCAGACAGAGCTTCAGCATAGTATCCTTGCCTCCAAGGAGCAGCCTGGTTTCACCCTCTCGAGGACAAACCTGCTTATTCTTCTAGCAATCCATGGTATATTCAATACTCTTCTCCAGCACCACAGCTCAAAAGCATCCATTCTCCTTCTTTCATCCCTAGTCACTGTCCAGCTCTCTGACACATAACAAGTAATTGCAAAACCCATGCCTGGATCAGGTGCACCTTAGTCTCCAGAATGACAACATTGCTCTGTTTTTAAAAAAACCAAACTATCCAATCAGCATTAGCAGTCTCCAACAATGAATGCCAGGACTGCGAAGTGTTTCATTTTCTGTGCATTCACTGTGCGTGGATCCACACTATAGCACCTACCTCTTGACAAGATCTAAATGATCTATGGGGACTTGAAAAAAATGGGGTAGTACATTTGAACCCAGCCACAAATGGTGGGGAGGAGATGACCCGAACCCAATCAGGTAAAGAGAAGACGATGCATGCCGTGAGCTAGCACTGACTGCTGAAACCTGATGGCTTGCCCTGGACTGGACTTTGCTTATGGATGCTGATGCTCAAAGTTTCCAAATTGAACACAAGATCCTTTGGCAAAGGAGAAATGCTAGTTCCCTGAGAGTACTGGTTCAACAGGGATGGACAAACCAGAAATTGGCTTTCTATAATAGGGATGTTAGGGAACTCTGATGGCCTAGTGGCAAGGAGCTGTGCTGCAATCCCAAAGGCACATGGTTCGAGGCTACCAGTTGCTGCTCTGCAGGAGGACTGGCTATCTCCTCCAGTGTGATTAACTGCCTCTGAAAACCCACCTGAGGGTCAGCTGTGGGTTGGTTCTGACTTGACGGTACACTGTAACAACAACAACATAATAGGGATATTAAGGCATGAAGCATGAAGTAGCTGCCTTAGACACTTTTACAAATGTAGTTTTTAGTAAGATGATTTTAAGAGGGGGAAGAAACCCAATATAGATGAATGCAAAACAATGTAAATGAAAGATTGGGTAAAGTACAATGTATATGCGTGAAACACAATGTAGATGAATGTTTGAATGCAAAAATAGGCAACAAAAATGGGGTAATAATAGGCATAGCTTTCAGTGTCATAGCAACCCACAAGTTATCTCAATACAGTGAACTGATGCCTTTGAGCTGTGGTGCTGGAAGAGTGCACTGAACATCCCATTGATGGCCAAAAGGACAAACAGTTATGTCTTGGAGAGGGTGCAGCTGGAGTGCTCTTTGGAGGCAAAGATGATGAGGCTTCGCCTCACATACTTCGGGCATGTTGCCAGGAGGGGCTATTCCTTGGAGAGGAACATGATGCTGGGAATGGTAGAGGGTTGGTCAAGGAGAGGAAGACCCTCGCCCAGGTGGACTAACATGGTGATTGCCACAATGGGTTCTAGTGTATCAGGAAGTGTGAGGATGGCACAGAATAGGACAGGGTTCAGATCTGTTGTGCATAGGGTCACTATAGGTCAAATTTGACAGCACCTAACAACAACAACAGTACACATAGATTAATAGTAATTAACTATATAAAATATAATATGAATAAAAAATTGCTTATTGTATGCAAACCAATAAAAATATTAGAAGAAAAATATACACATGTAGAATGTAGCTGTATCTTTTGCACTCAATACACAGTTTAGGAAGTATTAAAGATGAAACATTACAATGATGATGATTGTAAATTAGTCATTGCAATACTATTAAAAAGGACTACATGCAAAAAAATCATCTGAATGATCTCTACCAAAAGCATGTAAGTTCATTATCATTTTGCATTCATGTGCTGAGTAAAAGGCTCTGTTTATGGGATTTGGCCTCTTTGACTAATAACCAAAAAGCCACCAACTCTGCCAGCTTTGTGTGAAACAAGGAAATAAAGGCTTCATTCTCTTAAAAAAAAATAAAAGGATCTGTTGTTTCTATATTTAAAAAAAAATAATAATAATAATTGGGAGCTCTGGTGGCCTAGTGGCAAGAAGCTGCACCGCTATCTCAGAGCCCTGCAGTTCGAATCCACCAGATGCTCTGCTGGAGAAGGAGGGACAATCTCCTCCTGTACCAGTCAGATCCAATTTGACGGTACACACAAAAAATAAAATAAAATTTTAAAAATAATTTTCTAAATGGATCTAGATAAAAGAGGGGAGAAGGAAAGGTGTTCCTTTCTGGGAAATGAATGAAGCAAGAGGTTTATTAACTGTAAGACAAAGGACATGCGGGAAACTGGACAAGCCAGGGAAGACGCAAGCAGGGTCCAGGTGCAGCCTAAGCTAAAGATAGATCCTAGGGCGGGGGTGGGGTGGGGGGAGGGAGGTCTCATCCTGTCTACCTCAAGGAATTTTGCATTTTGTTCAGGTCAGTACTTGTATGAAGGTACCAAAGAGAAAGCCCCGAATCCTCTAGGCAAAGCTTCTGTGGGCAATATTGTGGGAAAAGGGCAGCTTAGCTCTGGGGGTACACAGACCCAGTAAAGAGCATTTAGCCCTCAGAAACATCTAGATTACGGAAACTGAGTCCTCTAAAAACATGTGTTGTAAACCTGAAATCTGTGCCCGGGTTTATAATCCCACCCGTTCTTTGTCATGTTAACGACTAGGATAGGGGTAGGTGTGGTAGTTTAATGGGTGAGGAGCTGGCAACTCAAAGACCAGCAGTAGGAATCCACCAGGTGCAACAAGGGACAGAGGGGATAATCTCCTGCAGTGCAATTCACAGCCTCTGAAAACCTCCTGGAGGGTGAGCTATGAATCAGTGCTGGCTGGAGGACAATGAGTTGAGTTGCATTTCACCTTCTGAGATTAAACAAGCAAGGAGAATAGAGATCGGGGAAGAGAAGAGGCACAAAAGCTCTCCAAACAACCAGGGAACAAGCAGAGGAGACAAAAGACCTTCCTTCCAAGTGGTTGCAGAAAGCCTTCTGGAGCCGGGTTGTTGTTATGTGCCCTCAAGTGGCTTGAGACTCATACTGTCTCCATGTACAACAGCCCTGGCAAACTGCTCTATCCTGTGCGAACTTTACCGGCTCTGACACATTAACCCAGTCACTGAATCAATCTGTCTCATCAATGGTCTCCTTCTTTTTCTCCATCCCTCCACCCTCCCAAATATAATATCCTTCTCTAAGGTCTGTCCCTCCCTGCAACATGCCCAAAGTACATCAAATGAAGCCTCAGAATCCTTGCCTCCAAGGAGCAGCCTGGATTCACCCTCTCCAGGAGGAACCTGTTTGTTCTCCTGGCAGTCCACGGTATATTCAAGTCTTCTCCAGCACCACAACTCAAAGGCATCAATTCTCTTTCTATCATCCCTATTCATTGTCTAGTTCTCTGTTGCATAATAAATAATTGTGAAGACTGTGGTCCGGATCAAGTGCACCTTAGTCTCCAGAATGACATCGTTGCTTTCTATAAAATGCTTATCTGTCAGATACTATTCTTAAAAAAAAAAAATTAAGAAAGACTACGAAGAAGGATTGGCCATTCACTTCCAAAATAATAGACCTTCGAAAACCTCTAATATGAATAATGATAATAACATTTAGTGAACCTTTCCTCTAGGCAAGCACAGGGCAAAATGCTTTCTCTTTAGCCAATCACTGCACATTTCACAAGAATCCTTGCAGAAGTACTGAAATATTCCCATTTTACACCCATGGGACAGATCTATGAAAGGTGATCCAGTGTTACCGAGGCCACTGGGCAGGTAAGCATTGGCGCTAGAATTAGAACTTGGATCCACCTGACCCCAGGTCTGAGCAGTGAACCTCAGCACGGGGTGGGGGTGGGGGGCTGCAGAGAACAGTACCACTAGCACTTCAATTCAATTCCATTAGCCACATTGCCCAAGGCGTAGACTCATTCTGCAGATAACCTATCCAGAGACTGAGAGGTGCTAGAGAAATGGAGGTGAGGCCTCCTTTTTTCTGTGTATTCCTTCTATCTTCTTTTTTTCCCTTTTAAAAAAAATTATTCATTTTAATGAAAGTTTACAGAGACTTTGGATTTCCATTCATTGTTGCACTTTTCTCCCTGCCCCCCTACCCCTCCCCATTTGCTCTTCTCTTTGAAAAGTGAAAGAAAAATTCTTTCATTGTTATACAATCCCTTCCCCCAAGTCCACTCCACTATGCAGCCTTCGTTCTGGACTCCAGTCATGACAATAATACCTAATCATATATCCCTTTTAAACAGTTCTCTCAGAGGCCTCCTTTTTAAGGCCAAGCTAAAGAACTCAGATGGGAAGATGTTTCTCTCTTATGCCTGAGCAAATTCAACTGAGATAACAGTCTAAGCTTAAGCTGACATTGAAATCACATGACTGATGCAAGGGAGCCCTGGTGGCCTAGGGCACAGGGGGATGTGCTACACTTCTCTTCTAAAAAAAGGCTTCACCCCTCTTGTGGCTCAATCCCCAGGCTGCTCCTTGAGGGAAAGATGGGCAATCTCCTCCTGTGCAATTTATAGTCTGTGGAACGCAAGAAGGGGGTCGGCTCTGAGTCGATTCTGACTCAAAGGCTATGGGATATTTTTTTTTTTTAGTTTGGTGCCAAGTACAAGCTCTGATATACTTTTAAATTATGTGGACCTGTCAACTTGCTTCTTTTCCAAGTCTCAGTTTGTGTATCTGTTAAATGGGGTTAAAATACGAAAACTTCACTCACAGTAAATGAAATAAGTTTACACCAGGTGCCATCAAGTCTATTTCAACTTGCAATGGCCCTGCATGTGTCACAGTAGAACTGACTTACTGTTCAGATGCAGACAGCCAAGGTGCCCCTGGATAAACTTGAACCTCCAACCTTTTGGTAAGCAGCCAAGAGTGTTAATCATACATACCACTCAGGGATTCCTAGCACTTACTATGTACCAAGCATGTTGTAAGCATATGGTTCTCTAGAAAGAAATCTCTTCGATAACTTTGTGACCAAGAAATTGAGGCAAAGAGTAGAGCAACTAGCTCATGAGGTGGAAGTGGGATTTGCTTTTAGAATCCTGGCGAGGGGCCAGCTTGCTGTCCAGGAAGTCAGACTTGGGAAAAACGCCCAGTCAATGCTAGCCATTACCACCATCCCCTTAACTCCAGTCCACCCCTCGTGCCAGTGTGCAGTGATGAAGCTTCAGGGTCTTCACACCAGCCTGGCCCCGGCGCTGTATTTCCAAGCCCCTGCAGACTTTCCCCCCTCTCTGTCTTCTGAGCCCCCCACATCTGCCCGTACCTGAGTTGGCCAGGGCCAGGGCCTTGAGAATTACGAACTCCTCCTTCTCTATCTTGAGCTTCTTGTATCTGCGCAACAGCTGCAGGATGGCCCGGTAGAGCTCGTACATCCCTGCCAGGCGGGAGTGCTCCTCATCCATGATGTAGTCCTCCGCGTACACCAGCTTGTCGTCGTAGGGCAGGGACCGGTACACGATGCTCATAATAAGGATCTCCATCCATGCGCTCTGCAGCAGGCTCATCTGGTCCCCCAGCAACAGTTTCAAGAAGCCTGCAGGGAGATGGGTCAGGGGAGGTGGGTATGAGGGTGGTCACGGCCTCGTCGGGGCCTGCCCAGAGTGGATTAGCCTCAGGATCCTGCTGGAGTGCCCTTCCTGTGTCCCTGCTTTCCCCAGGAACCTGGAATTCACCGAGAAAACTTACATAAGAAGAGCTCTGTCAATGTTGACAGTTGGTATCATTACTATTGCTTGTTTTATGGTATGTTTCAACTGTCTGTGAAGGTTGTTTGATTAATTAGATGCCTGTGTAATTTAAGGAGTGACTGAATTCATAATAGAATCAGGATACAGCAGTGCAGACCCCCTTCCCTGCTCAAACTTGAGGAGGTATTTCAAGGTGACATCTGAAACTCAATAGAGTCCCAGCTGTGCTGAAACCCATGGGCCTGAACAGGAATGGAGACTCAGCTCTTTCCACCCAGGGCGGAAGGATACGGATCCAGTGAGCACAACTGTGGGATATTTAGAGCTAAAGAGGCCCTAGCGGACAGTTGGGACCTTCCTCATAAGACATAGGTCCTCTGGCATACTCAGTACAGAGTCACCCTGCTAATGCAAAGGCTGTACTTCTCCGATGGTTCTAATCCACCAGCTGAAACTCAGGAGGAAGATGAGCAATTTCCTCTTGTGTGATTTACAGCTTTGGAAACTAACTGCAGAGTCAGCTATGAGCAAGAGCCAATTCGAAGGCTGTGAGTTTTGTTTTGTTTTGTTTTTCTTTGTTGTTGTTGTTTTTTTACAGAGGTTTTGGATTTCCATTCATTCATTGCAGCAATTTTCTCCCTGCCCACCCGTCCCCACCAGCTCGCTTCCTCCTCCGAAGAGAGAAAAGAAAAAAAAAATTCCTTCAATTCCCAGGCTGTGAGTTTTTATGAGACTTGCGAGGCTGACTGCGTAGAGAAGGTTGGGGGTAGGAACGGTTCTAGAATGATCACACTGCCTTGTCCAGTGTGCCTGGGACAATGTATCTGGGTCCGAGTCCCCACTCTTCATTTCCTTGGCTGACCTGGTCAAAGTCATGGAACTTTTCAACACCTCGACTTCCTCATCTATAAAATGGGTTCAGCAGCAGTTCCCACTTCAGAAAGAGGCTGGGAAGTCTAAGCAAGACCAAGTCTTGTGGCTATGAAATCGAAACCAAATGGAACACACAAAGTACTTCACACTGAGATCTTGTTGTGTGTTGTCGAGTCGCTTGCGACTCATAGCGACCCTATGTACAATAGGCCTGAAACCTGCTCTATCCTATGACACCCTTACTGTCTCTGATACACCTACCCTTATTATCCCAGTCTCTGAATCAATCCATTTCATCCGTCTTCCCCTCCTGCGCTGTCCCTCTATCCTCCCAAGCATGATGTCCTTCTCTAAGGACTGGTCCCTCCTTGCAACATGTCTAAAGTATGTCAGACGAAGCCTCAGAATCCTTGCCTCCAAGGAGCAGCCTGGTTGAGATCTTCTTGTTAATGATGGGCTATAAAGTCATCGTCTAGAACTATGAACCACACAGTAGAACTGACTGAATTATGCACTTAACTTAGGGGGAGCTCTGGGGGCCTAGTGGTAAGAAACTGCACTACAATCCTAAAGGCATGCAACTCAAATCCACGAGCTGCTCCATGGGTGAAAGAGAGGCACTCTCCTCTCATGCAGTTTACAGCCTCTGAAAACCCACTGGAAGGTCAGCTATGGGTCCGTTTCAGCTTGGCAGCAAACAATGACAACATGAACTAACTTAGACTAATAATCCAACTAACATTTTGATTTAAGAGAGAGAGAGAGAGAAGGGAGGAATTTTCAACCACCTTGACCACCAATCAGAAGCCACTAACTGTCCTGGGGGGCGGGTCAAGGTTTCCCCACTCAGAAAGCAACACATTCCAACATGGGAGAACAGAAATGACTGGGCTAAATTTGCTAGAAGGAGGAGTATCCACACAGCCATTTGCACAGCATGCCACTTTGCCTGTGTTGGACTGTTTCCTTCACAAGCTGACTTGGAAACTGACTCTGCTTGGGTGCAGCTTTGCGACACGCCTTCTACCTGGGCTCAGCTTTATGACACGCCTGTGCCACGTGGGTGCCACAGGGCGAGGAGGTGGTGCAGGTGGTACCTGAGCACCACTCCTGCACGCGTGTGAGCTGTGCGGCAGGAACGGCCGCAGTTAACTCCTGTCACTGGCATTCTGTTGCTCTCACTCTCTCCTAACTTAGGCCTGTGTATCTGCAGTGGACAAGATCTCTGGATTTCTGGGGGGGTGGCCTTTCTCCCATCTGCGATCCCCAGTCTCTGAAAGTCACTGCCACTCCCTGCTTCAAGATGTTAACTGAATTGTTGTCATCAAGTTGACTGTGACTTGTAGTGACCCTGTGAACATCAGATCTGAAACTTGCCCTGGCCTGCTCCGATCGCGCCACCTATGACTCTGGCGATCCATCTCATCTCATTTTCAGACCCTCCACCCACAGCTCCGTTCACTCAGCGGGCTGGCGTCACCTGTGGGTGCCTCTTAGTTTGATTACTGTGGCTCCCAGGCTCTCGCTGTACAACCTGGACCTTGGGTCACACCTGGCATCCGGGGGTGACCAGCAGGCTGAGCTATCACACTGGCTTGACACATGATGCTGATTGATGCTCCATCCCTGGGAGAGGCTGTGGGGTGAGAGGTCCGAGGTGTGTGTTTCTGTCCTGATTGCACACATGGCTGAGGGTGTGTGCTGCCCAGGTTACTGGGGGAGCCGGGAGGTAATAATAGATAGAGATGGACAGCCAATTTCCCTTATCAGGCCACTGAGGAGGAGAGAGGCCTTGGGTGACATTAATTAACAGATACCAATCAGCCAGCACACAAGGGTGCATATGAAGGCAAGTGCTGAATTGAACTGGGCGGGGGGGGGGGGGGGGTTGAAGGCAGACAGACTGGGAGGGAAGACGTAGGAAGTGGACAAGGGACAAATTAATAGACAGCTGAATTGGAAAGTGGCCAAGGAGGGTGAAGGTAAGAGCCAAGCTTCAGAAAATGAAGGCGAAAAGATCCCTGGGAGGCGCATGACCACACGAGCATGCTCACAAGAAGCCTGGAATTGGGGTGCTTCTGCCCTCATGTTCACTTGACAGATATTTAGTGAGCACCTACTATGTACCAAGCCCTGTACTAAGCACATGATGATGTTTATGATACAGTTTCTAAGAGCTTATATAGTCAAGATGAGGTCACAACTCAATGTTATGGCTTGAGGAAGACCCAGGGGGAGATGAGGGTAGGGAGCAGAGAACACACGACAAGATTTAGCTCACACAGTGCAGATGGGGAGGCTCTGCAGAGAAGATATGGGGCTAAGCTCCACGGAGGCTGGGAGGGCACATCGGGATGGCACATCAGGACAGAGGGCTTACAAGATGACTCCTATCCCCACATTCCCAGGCACAGTGGGTACCATGTGGCTTTTCTGTATACCCCACTGCTGAGTACCCCCAGCACCCAGTCTTATGCAAAAAAGAAAAAAAAAAGGTGCTAAATAAAACTCAAGAAGCACAGATGAAAGAATTTAAAAATGTCACCAGGCCTGGTGCTCAGGAGCCAAGGAAGTGTTCCCTGGAAACTTGGATTGCCCTTGTTAAGTCCATGGGCTCAAATTCAGATGTAGGTGCCACTGCCGGCTGTGTGTGTCTGTAAGAGAAAATAGCACTGTGGTTTGGGCAGGGAGATAGCGATGTAGAAAGTGCCTTGGAGGATGCACTGTGAGGCCTGGTCCAGACCTCTCTGCCAACATAAGTGGTGATATTGGCCTTGGCTTCTCTCCTGAACCTGACGACCTTCCAAAGGAGCTAGAAATGGCTATGAGAATCTGAATGCATGATGTAAAGTGCCAACTAGTATTTACATTGTTTGATATTTCCTTAACATGATGATCAGCCAAACTCAACTAGATGGCACCTAACAACATGGTGATTTAACACATTATATGTTAAACTACTAACTACCACACAGTACAGCTTACCAACTTTTTGTTTGTTTGCTTGTTTGTTTGTTTTTTGGCAAGAAAGAGGGAAATAATGGCCTCAAGCTTAAGGAGTTGTACTGCAAACCCAAAGGCATGCAGTTCAATTCAAAGGTAGTTTGAATCCACCAGTTGCTCCACAGCAAAATGACAGACAATCTCCTTCCATGCAATTTACAACCTCTGAAAACCTACTGGAGGGTTGGCTGTGAATCTGTTCCGACTCGACGGCAATGAATTTTGGTGCCATCGAGCCATCAAGTATGGCAGAGCTCTGGTGGTGCAGTCTGTGGGGCCACATGCAGATAACCAAAGGTCATACGCCTCTCAGCTGATGTGAATCCACAAAGCAGTTCTGGGAGGGAAAGAGGGACATTCTCTTCCTGTGTGATTGATAGCCTTTGAAAAATCTGCTAGAGGTTGAGCTATGAGTCAGTGCCGACTGAACAGCAATGAGTTTTGAAAATATGGTCAAATGATGCACTCACTGCTAACCAAAAGCTTGGTAGTTCGAATCCACCAACAACTCTGAAGAAGAAAGATAAGCGATCTCCTCTTGTAACGATTTATAGTTTCAGAAATCCCAAGAAGGGTCCCCACGAGTGCTGGTGGGCTCAACAGCAGTAGGTTTAGTTTTATTAATAAGATCTTAAAGAGGTGTAACACTTACACATTCAACTGCTAACTGAAAGGTCGGCGGTTTGAATCCATGCACCAGTTCTACAGGAGAAAGATGATCTGATTCTGTAAGGACTGCAGGCTAGGAAATCCTCGGGGCCACGTGGGGGTGCTGAGAGTTAGGATCGACTCAACAGCAATAAAAGAAATCATTTCAATGCTTTCAATTATTCTCTAATACTTGAAAAAAGGAAACACAAGAAGGAAAAAGTGAAAAACAGTCCTCACAGGAGGGAAAAGAGGCAGAGACCGGTATGAATAGGAAGCTTTTGTGAATATATCTCTGTGTGGCTTTACATTCCGAATCATGCCAATGTTTACATGAAAATAAAAGATGTACCTTCATCCAAAAAAGCAATTCTACAGGTAGGAATTTCTCCTCTAAAAAAGAAAAATGTGCATAAATACTCAAAGCATAAAAGAGTGTTCATAATAAGCGAAAGCAGGAAATAACCTCAATGTAATTACTGTAATACATGTAATTATTACATAAGTGCAGCAACTGTAATCATTTGTTAAATGAATGGCACACTTAGAAAGCACTAGCAAGAAGGGAGTAGAACTGTTTGCCAATATTGGAAAGACAACCAGGAGCGTAAAGCAGGTAGTGACTGAGATCACAGATAACAGAGCCAGGATCCTCGCTATGGGAACCACTGGCTATGGCCCTGAGCAGGTCAACTGCTCTGTCCCTCAACCTTCTCATCTTTCAAACAGGAATAATAAACGTACTTATCTCATGGATTTGTTCAGATTAAATGCCTAAAACACTGCTTGTTGTTGTGTACTATCAAGTCAGAATTGACCCAATTCAGCAGGTTTTCAGAGGCTGTAAAACGGCGTGGAAGACTATTCCATCTCTGTCCTGCTTAGCAGCTGGTGGATTCAAACTGTATACCTTTGAATCGGCAGCACAATCCCTCACCACTAAGCCACCAGAGCTCCCCAAGCAGAGCACAAGGGAAATGCTACCTACAACTTCATGCAATTATGTGAAAAACAAAACCAGGCTTACGCAGTGTTGTTACCTCACTGCAAGTAGTAGTAATAGAAATACACCCACCAGAAGTCAGTCCTTGGAGGGGCACTGAAGAATGCTAGGATGATGTTTCTTTCTGGAGAAGAGGTGAGATTAGGAACTCGTGATTCTCACCGCTGTGTCATATCTGCCGTCGTGGTTATCAGCGGGCTCACACAGACCCCACGTCAATGGAATGAAATCGAGCCTGTACCTGTTCCATCCCCAGGAGCTGATTTAGTTACTTCACCAGCCAATCAGCTGTCATTGAGTCAACTCTGACCTGTTGTGGCTCTGCAAAGTTTGCAACAACTGATTGTCCACAAGTTGAGCATCACACCTTTCTTCCCCAATAATTCCACGTGAACTCAAACCTTCGACCTCTGGTTAGCTGCATCTGCATTAACCATTTGTGCTACCCAGACATCTTTACCAGAGCATTTTAAAAAAATTGTCTTTTATTTAAAAGCAAACTAAAATGTGCAGCGAGCCTTCTGTCCTTCCATAAAGCATCCTTTGCTGCTGTTTGGCTGAGCCTCTTTCTCCACTGTGTGACCAGTGGCTCTGGGACTGAGGAGCCCCTAGCAGCGACGTGTAGGAAGGGGCTGGGATGGAACTGGTGCCCCTTGCTGGCTCAGCCCAGCCAAGCTGGCTGCTGTCTTCCAGGGTTGTCGGCCTGGCCCCTATCTCAGAGGAAAGTTGACTGATCCACCCCAACTCATCTACTAGCATCTGACTCTTCCTAAGCCTGCCCATCCCCCAGTGACTTGGCAACATGAGTTCCTAGAATTAAAAAAAAAAGACCCATAATTTGTGGCAAGTGGAGTTCATAATCTGTTAATTTATTATCGTTTCTGTCGACCTGGAGGGCCATTAGCAGAGGTAATAAAGGGAGATGTAATTATAGGATCTGAGGCCACTCCAGACACAGCTGCTGTCACTCGGCAGCCCATATTTCATCGGCAGCCGGGCACTCCTCTCTTCCCAGCGCGAGCCAGACGGCGGTTACATGGGAGAGGGGCCCGCTGGGGGACCCTTGCGGGGGAGGCCTCTGGGAGTCCCCTGCAGAAGCCAAGCAAATGTCACCGGGACCTGGCGGGGGTGGTTGTGATTTCTGAGGATGAGCAGGAAAAGGTATTCCTGCCCAGGCCGCCTCTGGGCCACCTGGGAGGAGGATAAAGAGCTAATAACATGGAGCGTGCAATTCATCAAGCGATACCCACCACCTATCATGGGCGGCTGCTGGCTGGCATTGGAATCTCTTGTTCTTGGGGAATAAGCACTGAGTATTCTAAAGGTTTAAAGCTTACCCTCTGGCTCATCCAGTTCTTGTAAAATTCAACTCAAGGTAAAAACCTGTTATTAAGGGCAGGGCAACTCCCGCCTGGCTGAAATAAAAGGGTACCTGCTCTTCTTAACATAGCAGTTCCAAGCTTCTGGCAGGACGCACCCTGTGCAAGTGTCCTTGTGTTCAAAACTATGGGCCAGAAGGAAGAAGCCTGTGTTCAAATGGTCCATCTTTCTGACTAAGATGGTGTGCTCAGAGCTCACTGAATATGCCAACTTCTGTGAAGCTTCAGGGAGCTTACGCTCCTGGCTTTCCTACACCCTATTGGGACTTTTCTTTCTGGTCACCTTACATCAGTCCTCAAGGCCTAACTAATGTTCTGTTCTGTCCCCCTGCAACTCCTGGGGTCTCTCCTGCCTCTGAATTCCATCCTGTACCTGCATTATCAAGTATGAAATGGAAGGAGGCCCATCAACAAACGAATGGCTAGAGAAGCTGTGGTATATTCGCACAATGGAATACTATACTGCATTAAAAAATAAGGAATTCATGCAATATTATTCAAAATGGTTGACTCTGGAGAACATTATGCTGAGTGAAATATCCCGGTCACAAAAGGACAAATATTACATGATGCCACTGTTGTAGAATGGGACTGTCCTTGGGGTTGGGGAGAGACTGAGTAAGATGGGTTCAATAATGTATACTACACTGAAACAGAGGAGGGAGAAAACTGTTTAAAAGAGATATATGACTAGGTACTTCTGTCATCACAGGAGTCTAGAGCGAGGGCTACATGGTGGAGGGGACCTGGGGGAGGGTTTGTAAAACAATGAAAGAATCCTTTCTTTTACTTTTCCATCATTTTTGACTCATGTACTTATAACTTGTTAGTCAAATTTGTGTCTTCTAGGTTGCAACACCCCCATGATACATCTTCAAGGATATGAACATGTACGGCCAAGCACAATCAATAAGAGTGCATCTAAATTCCAAAATCAATCTCCATAATAGTCTATGTGTTTCCTACTGCCAAAGGGGCCCTTTAGAGTAGTGAGAGAAGATCTTCACCCTAATCCACCAGATGCTCTGCCGGGAAAGGAGGGACAATCTCCTCCTGTACCACTCAGATCTGATTTGATGGTACACAGACACACAAAAATAATAACAAGATAAAAAAAAAAAAGATCTTCACCCTGAAACCCACAGCGTCCCTTTTCAGCAGGAAGTAGCTAAGAGAATACGCCATCCCCTTTTCCTTATGACTCAGGGTGAAGTCTCTCTCAGGGAGGAGTGATAGGGAATGGCAAAGGACACACCGACAAAGGAGATTAATCAGAACTGACTTTGACAAGCACTGTGGCAATTGGACAATTAAAACAGACATTCGGATGGCAGGGAAGAAGAACAAACTGGGGAGGAGGGTGGAGAGAATGGTGTGGCAACGAAGGAGTGAAAGCCCAGAATCCCTGTGAATGTTCATTGAAACTAATAAAATTTAATAATAATTTAAAAAAAAAAGAAACAGATGAGGGAGACAATTGTTTAAAAGTGATATATGATTAGGTATTATTATCATGACAGGAGTCCAGAACGAAGGCTGCATTGTGGAGTGGACTTGGGGGGAGTGACTGCATAACAATGAAAGAATTTTTTTTTTACTTTTCAAAGAGAAGAACTAATTGGGAGGATGGGTGAGCAGGGTGGGGAGGGCAGAAAAGTGCAACAATGAATGAATGGAAATCCAAAGTCTCTGTAAATGTTCATTAAAATGAATAATAATTTAAAAAAAAAAGGAAAAAAAAGAAATGGAAGGAGGCACATGAAACCCACTACCTGTCTGCAGGTATGTCGTACTAGGGGCAGGGGACTTGGGTATCACTATAATGCTCGAAGATATGCCAATGGTATTTGAAAACCCTATAGGAATGCAGGTTTCAGCAGTTTCCAGATTAAGATAGTCTACCAAGAAAGGCCTGGCAGTCTCTTTCAAAAAGCAGCCAGTGAATGAATGAACGTTATGAATCACAACAGCATTCTGTAAACTATAGTTCTGGAAGATGAGCTCCTCAGGCTGGAAGACTCACAAAACACACAGAGGCCACATGCGCTCGAGCCTATCAACAACCACGAAGACTTGTGTGGGACTGGGCAGAGTTCCGTCCTGCTGTTTGTGGGGTGGCCAGGAGTCAGAGCTGATCTGTGGGCAACTGACAATAAAAGGGAATTCTGGTGGCTTAGTCGGAAGGAGCTGTACCGCCAACCCAAAGGCAGAAGGTGTGAATCCATCTGCTGCTCCACAAGAGAAAAATGAGCAGTTTTCTCCTGTTTGACTTTCAGATTCTGAAAAGCCACTGGAGGGTCAGTTAGGAGTTTGTTGACTCAGCAGCCCACAGCAACAACAATGAAGAAGAAACAAAACCGGCCATAGGCTGGTCATTGTTAAAGCATGGAGATGGATGCTTGGGGAGCTCATTCCACTTTCTGTCTGCTTTTGGATTTGTGTTTGGAACTTTCTATATGGAAAAGAGTTTTCTTTGTGTTGGCTGTTTTTTTGGTTATCCTACTCTTGATTTGGATGCTGGAGACAGACAGTGTCTCATTCTTGGTAGCAGCCACAGCTCCTAGTACGCAGGCTACACAATGTATACGCAGTAACGGCACACAAAGGACCCTTGTGATGTGCGCTCAGGTGCCAGGCGCGGAGGTTGGCTGAGGCTGAAGCCTGACACCACTGCAGGACGGTGACCTGAGCTCTGTTCTAATCAGGCAGAGGGGGTCAGTCTTTCTGCTCATCTGTGTAGGAAACAGGACTGAGCAGCACCAACATGGGCTCAATGGGGCTTCCCACTGTCTCTAGCTGCTTTCGGCTGCCTCTCTCACTTTCTTTCTCTTCCTCTCTCCACTCAAAGGAGTTCACGCACAGGCCTTCACAAAACTTTTCCTTCTAATCCGAGATGGGATTAAGTTGATTTGTTTAAAAATATCCGGCACTTGACGTGTCACTGACCTTAATATGAGATTTCCGTGCAGTGGTGGGAGACACTATGCATTATTGTACCTTAGACATTGGGAGGGACAGGCTCTCAGCAGAATTCAGTCTGCAGAGTTACACAAGTAGAAAAATAAGAGTTTGAGACAAATAGGGCCCTGACAATTTTTTTTAAATAAAAAAATTATTCCGCTTTGGATGAGGAGAGATAATGATGTGAAACAAAGAAACAAAACTCTTGCCAAGGTGTGGATTCCGACTCCTAGTAGCCTACAGAACAGAGCAGTGCAGAGGCCAGGAGAGCAGAGCTGTCCCTTAAGGTTCCCAGGGCTGCAGATCTTTATGGAAGTGGACTGCCTAATCTTTCTCCCAGAGTGACTAGTGGATTCAAACTACCAACCTTTCAGTTAGCATCTCGGTGATTAATACTCTGCACCACCAAGTACCCTTGATGTGAAAAGAGGCCTTTATTCACTATTAGCATCAAGCACAACCTGGGGACCAGCCTTGGCCATTCATCAGGCACTCATTAGGTGTGAGAGAGTTCTGATGGCCTAGTGGTAAGAACCTGCACTCCAATCCCAAAGGCACACAGTTCAAATCCTCTCTACAATACAAAACAAAACAGGTGCAAGGACTGGGCAGGTGTGGTATGCCAATAATCCCAGAGTTATTGTTTAGCGTAGAGTTGGAACTGACCCATAGCTGACCCTCCAGCGGGTTTTCAGAGAATGAATAGCACCGGGGGAGATTGCCCACCTTTCTTTCGCAGAGCACCTGGTGGCCTCGAACCATGTGCCTTCCGGATTGCAGTGCAGCTTCTTGCCAATAGGCCACCAGAATTCTTAATCAGTGAAAAGAGCCCTCAATTATTATTCTCATTTTACAGATGAGGACAATGAATTCCTTGCACAAAGATAGTACGGATCAGAGCCCGAGTTTGCCGGGTCCAGAACCTGTGCTCATAGCCAGCACTTGGCTCTATGCGCTCACTCATTGCCCTGTTGGTTGGCAAGCCACTGACCAATGGAGCTGTGAGGGAGCAGGTCAGCCAAGGGGGGGGGCAGTGCCTGCCCATTCCTTTGGAAGTGTAAGAGGGGAAAGAAGGAGGCAATGATGCACAGGCCCGCCAGTTGTCGCTCCTGAGCCTTTGCTGGCCCCAGGTCTACATCAGGAACAGTGGTGTGCCCTGTGAGAGTGGTGTGCAGGCAGGGAGGGGCAGCTTGCCTGATTTGGCCTGGGTCAGTGGAGCAATCCAGGCTGAGGGGCCTTAAGCAGTGGCCTGACCCCACGGCTGTGCTGACCCAGCACTGGACAGATTCATAAAGTACTGCGTGTATAATCCGGAGAGGCTGAGCTCCTTAGTAAGGACACACCAGCCCAGGTCCCTAGAGACCCTCCTCCCCAGTCAGAATGCCCAGGGGGAATGGGGAGTCCCTACACACAAAGTCCAGGTTTCCTACCAGCTGAGCTATCAGTGACCCTACAGACCCACCTCCCCAGGGTGCCATCCTCTGAGTTATGCATAGCAAGCCTCAAGCATAAGGAATTCTTTCTGGTTCACCCTATCAACAAGAGAAAGGCCTTGGCATCTAACCTACAGGACGCCACTGATGCACGACCACATAAGCTGTATTCATGCTCTAGAGTCCATGACAAACAAAAATCAGCTCACATCATTTACACAGAACCAGAAAGACTGTGACAAGAGTTTGTCTACCTATAGTGAAGTCCGTATTCCCTCAAATGCACAACATATTTTTGTGTTCCAGGAATGCCCTTCATATCAGCAAACGCAAAGTGACAGGCCCTCCCTTGGAGATCAAGCAAGTGGCAACAGGGATCACACAGCTGGCTTAGCACAGGCCAAGTAAATGCTCCACACATGGTCTTAATACATCCCTAGTTCCTATCTGTAGAAGCACGGCTGTCATTCCATTTCATAGATTAGACAAATGACTCATGGAGCTCACAGATAGAATGAGTTACCGAGCCATAATTTGAACCCAGATCTGACTCCAAAGCACATACTCCCACAAGCGCCACTCTCCCTGCTACTAAGAAGAAAGAGAGTCCATCCTTCTTCCATGTTGGATGGCAACATAGTTCTGATGAGGTCTAGAAGAAACTTCTTCTGGCAGGCCGTGGACCTGTCAGCTCTGCCAGGACAACAAACAAGTCTGTCTTGGTGGACGTGCCACAAAGACGCTCCTTAGCTGCAAGGAGGATGACACTTCATGTCACAGACTTCGAGCATGTCAGGAGGGTCTATCTAGTCCTTGGGAAAAGACGTTTTACTGAGAAAAGTGAAGGGTCAGAGAGAGGAAGACCCTCTACAGCATGGATTGACAGGGTGACCATAACAATAGGCATGAAGGGTGCAGGATAGGGCAGGGTTCAGATCTCCCCATGAGTTGAAATCAACTTGATGTCACCTAATAATAACTTAATAAAATACTGTATGCTTCAGTGTCCAAGAGTTCAAGGAACTTGATTATTCACAATTTCGTCATCCAGTTCAGAATCCATGGGTGGTGGAAATAGTTAAGACACTGAGCTGCTACTAAAAGTTAGAAGTTTGAGTCTACTCAGAAGCCCTATGGAAGAAGGGCCTGGTGATATTCTGTGCTGTCGAGATAGTGACAATATGTACAATAGCTCTGAGCCCTGCTCTATCCTGAGCCAACCTTATTGTCTTTGACATTACCTCAGTCACTGAGTCAACCAATCTCATCAAGGGTCTTCCTCTCTTGCACTGTCTCATGCATGGGAGGGTGGAGGGACAGCACCTGGTAATATACTTATTAAAAAAATCAGCCACTGAAACCTTTCTGCTGACACACATGAGGTTGCCAGGACAGAATCAATACAATGGCAACTTGAAAAAAAAATCAACCAGAGGCTCTTCTAGAATGGTATCTGGTTCTGCAGAGTCCTCAGCACTTTACAGATATTACCAGACCTCCCAACATCTGTCCTGTCCAGTCGTACAGGAAGAGGCAAGAGCCCAGAGTAGAGTAGATACAGCGAGAGGTTGTGGCCTCCTGGCCCCAGGCTCCCCTTGTCAGAACTGGCCAGCGTGCTTCCTTGACTCACCTGGGATGTGCTTGGCCCAGCCAATGATGACCACGAGCTCCCTGTCTGCCAGGTCACAGAGGGTGGTCAGGACCTTGATGTCCCCTTCAGGCAAGCCAGAGGGTAGCATGGCGTAGATCTTGTCTGGCTCGGCCACCAGCAGGTAGGAGATGATCTTGGTCACTGCAAGGGCAGAGAAGGAACCTTAAGTGTCTGGGTGAAGAGGAAAGGGCCAAGGTGTGGTTTAGAATGGAAACAAACCTGGACTGGGTTCCGATATCCTCTGGTCACATGTGGCTGTAAGGTCCCTTTCTGATTTTATAGAGTTGCAGGTGGTCTGAGCTGTAGGGAAATGTAACTCTTCAAGGAAAGTGGCCTGGTGAATAATCCCCAAGAGGAAGCTATGGGACCACTCTAAGAAGATGGCTAGGGGCGCATGTTGGGTGAGTGAGCCCCTGATTTCTTAGCACCACACACTTCCTTTGAGGCCCCATACATATGGAGCAGCTCTGAATGATGCATGAAGCAACCCACACCAAGGCCAGACAACACTGTCATCTCCCCAGGATCTTGTACCCTGCCACCTAGCACCCAGGGGGTGGCACTTCCCCAAGCCACACCAGATGTTCCAAGTGCAAGCACTGGTGAGGGGCTGGCACCACCTGGCCACTCACTTGGTTTTTTAGCAGGTGGAGAAATCTGTAGGCTTAGGTATGGGCTGTTGTCCGAGTCTAGCCGCCGCTTATATTTCTGCCGGCCTCCACGTACTCGGTCAAGACGCACACCTGTTGGGGAGAAAGGGACAAGGTGTCAGAGGGTCTCCAGCATCACTGCTGGTGTGACACTGACATGTTAATTTTAAGGATGCTAAATCCATCAAGTCCAAGCCCAGGGAGCCCTCTAGTGCTGCTGTGGACCAGGTGTCTGGGTGCTCCTGAAACAACAGTCTAACACATTTGCCCCATGCATTATCTTGCCTCTCCAGTGGTTCAAATCCACTAGCAGCTCCAAGGGGGAAAATGGGCAATCTCCTTCTGTGCAATTTACAGCCTCTGAAATCCCACTTGAGGGTCAGCTATTCTGATGTGACAATAATGAGCTGAGTTGTGTTAACTTTGAAACCAATGAATGTTCAGTCAACTTGCAAGATAAGTCAGGAATCCACACCATTGCCAAATGCAACCCATCTGCCAGTTCTTGCTCAACAAGAGACACAAAGGACAGCACAGAACTGTGTCCCTCTTTACAGAAGGAGTTTGTCACATTCTTCTCCCATGGAGTGGCCAGTGGGTTCGAACAGGAGATCTTTTGGTTAGCAGCTGAATACTTAACCACTGTGCAATGTCACATCTCTTATTGCCAGGCACTTCAAAAGAGCTAAGCCAAGTATTTCCAGATGTCTTGCCCAAGAAGCATCTGGGTGGTAACAGTAAAAATCCAGGATCTAAGCATGATCCTTGTGTCTCCCCTGAGTCCTGCGAGCCTCTCATAGCCTTCTAGTAACTCTTCTGCAGACTTGGTTTGGTCCAGCTAAAAGCACTGAAGCTGGGTTCCCCCCATAGCAGAACCCAAACTAAAACCATGAACGCATCAGATCTATCTGGGAGGCGGCCCCTGGGATCAACAGTCAAGTGGGGAAGGGAGACACAGAAAAAGAAGGAAGCTCATTAGTGTTATGTTCGTGCATTGGTTACTGTTGTGGGCAATTGAGGCTCAACCAGCAGACAGGATCCAGCATGCCTCGCTGTCCCCCCTGGAAGGAGGCGATTGGAGTGATGTCTAACCTTAGATCCATGCTGAACAGGCTATGGTGGCCACGGAAAGCCCTGGAGCCGAGAGTAGCAGGCATGAGCTGTGAGCAGGCTGGCATGCACGTGTCCCGACTGAGTTCCCAGGGAATTTGAACAGGGCACCCAACGTCCACAGCTAGTCTACCCAGCCAGGAGCACCAGCACTTCCTGGAGCTTGTTTGACATGTCAGTGCTCAGGCCTGGCCCCAGAGGAATGGGGATCAGCGCTGTAACAGGGTAATTCCTAGGTACACGAAAGGTCAAGAAAACCACACCCCAGCACACAAGCGGACATTTAACCATCCTCCAGTCACATCTTCGACTCAGATGGGAATAGCTGAATCATAAGACTTCAATCTACCTGCTGGTCCAACTGGCTCCCATCTGCCTCCTGAACTCAGCACCCTAATGCCTGTAAAGGAAGCCTGGCAATATGGTTAAGTGCTCAGCTATTAACTGAAAGGTCTGAGGTTTGAACCCATCAGCTTCTCTGTGGGAGATAAAGACACAGCAATCAGCTGCTGTAAAGATTTCAACCTCGGAAATCCTTTGGAGCCTTTTACTCTGCCTTAAAGGGTCGCAATGAGTCAGGATTCACTCAAGGTCATACAAAAACAATCCCTTCAGAGAGGCCAGACGAAGTAAGCACATACAGTTTACAGATTGTAAAAACTGAGGTTCATCCACAAGTTCTTTGCTGTTGCAACTGTATGACCTTCTAGAGCACAGCAGGTATAAACTCTCCTCTAAATGTTCTCCTCCAGATCTTTATTACATAGTGGTCAATAACTCCAATCAATAAATGTATTGATTATCAGACTTTTTTTTAAAAGGAGCTTGTTGGCTTTAATTATGTACAAACTGATACCCGGTATAAGGCATGTTTGCCCCCCCTTACTTCTCCCCTGCCTTTGCGAATCCTGTGCTGTGCACAAGCCCACAATCCCTTCAGCCCGTGGACCACAAAGATTAAGTTCCCAGGCTTTCCATGCGTGTCCTGCAACCCCGAGCAAAGCGACTCTCACAAGCTCGGGTTAAGGGGAGGTGGCAGGTGATAACACCAATTCTGACACCACAGCTGGCTTTTGTGACTGTCAAACGATCACAATGGGAGAATGCTTGGAGGTTTGGAAAGCAGATTCAGTAGAACATGTACGGCCAACCTTCTCACGAGCCACAGTCTGGCATCAACCTGGCACACGCTACTTTTCATGAGCTTCTGGATTAAACAGGTTCTTCCAGGACAGAACCCATGTCTGCTCCATTTCTGGGTATTGTTCTTCCTCTCCACACTGTCAGGGCTTGTTAAAGAGCCTGTGGTGATGGGGGAAGGTCCCTCCTGTGCTTCCAATCAATGGCTCCTGGTCCAGGGTTGGGGAACGTGGGCCCCCAACTAAGCAAACTCATTGTCTCCCTCTTGCCCACGTTACTCCCCGAAGTAATTAATGTCCTGAGATCACCTTTGAAAGCTCACCTCAAATGTTACCTCTGCCAGGCCAGTCTTTGAGTCTTCTTCTGCCCTCACTTTTTTCCCAGGCAAAGCTGGTCATGCCCTTTCCTGGATTCCCTTTGCTTGCTGTGTATTACAGAAATTACGACCAAAAACCACCAATACGTCACAATACACCATGCACACATCTCCCTGGTCAACTGTGAGGATCTCCTGGGAAATTCTTTCCATTTCCATTTATCAGTCTAAGCTCAGCAACCAGCCTATGGTACACAATCAAAAGGTCCAAGTAAAATGAAGCCCTTGGATTTAAGAAACAGAAGAATGTCCAAGTAGCAAAGGCCATCTGGCCCAGGGTCTCAGATTGAAACCTCGCCCCTTCCTGCATCACCCTCACGACCTTGGCTATGCTCCAGTCCACCCATTGCTGTAGTCACTGTGTCAGTCTGTTACTGAGAGTCCTCTCTTCCACTGACTCTCCACTCTGCCCAGCATGACATTTCTTTCTAAGGAATGGACCATCCTGACACATGACTGAAGTATATGTGATGAACTTGTAGTATCTTTGCCTCTAAGGAGCACACTAGTTGCACTTCCTCCAAGAAAGATTTGTTTCTTCCTTTAGCATTTTATTATGATATATTCAATATTCTACACCAACACCACAATTCAAAGGCATCAATTCTTCTTCAGTCTTCCTACATGTTGTCCAATTTTCAGATGTCAGTGAAGCAATTGAAAATATCATGGATTGGAATAGGTGCACCTTAGTCTTTAAACTGACATCCTTACTCCCTAGAATTTTGCAGAAATCTCTGACAGCAAATTTAGCCACTGCAACACACTTTTTTTCCCCTTAACAGCTGCTTCCACGAGTGTTGATTATGGATCTGAGTGAAATCAAATCCTTGGCAACTTCAGTCTTTACTCCATCTATCACTGTTGATCCAGTTGTGAGGATTTTTGTCTCTATACTGAGGTATAACCCTTACTGAAGGGTTGGTTCAGTAAGGGCCCTAAGTCTTCTTCATTTACAGTCACATCTCTGCCTTCTACACATTTGTCTCTGTTGATGTGGTTTGCTTTAGACGAAGACATGTCACCTCCTCAAAGGTAGAGACCAGAGATATCTGTCTGAAATCTCTAACAGCCACTGGTTAGCTATGTTTACACTTATTATCTGATAATTTGCTTTTAAATTTTCTTGAGCAAGCTGCTCATAATTTTAATAAAAAGATCTCTCTCCTCAGGAGAAAACAGTGCAGAATGGGTTCTCAGTCAGGGCATCATGGGAAGATATTCCCATATACACTTCAGAAGAGAAGCTACACAATTTCTAGGGGCATACATGGTGGCTTAGGGAGTTCTGGTGGCCTAGTGACAAGAAGCTGTAGTGCAATCCTAAAGCACACAGTTCGAGTCTGCCCACTGCTCTGCAGGAGAAGGATGAACAATCTCTTCTCATGCGATTAACTGCTTCTGAAAACCCGCCACAGGGTCAGCTACGGGTTGGTTCTGACTCAACAGTACATGACAACATGGTGGCCTGGCAGTAGGGAGTCGTGCTCTTAACCCAAAGGCCACCAGTTGCTTCACAAGAGAAGGATGGGCAATCTCCTCCCATGTGATTTACAACTTAACCACCTCTGAAAACCCACTGGAAGGTCAGCTATAAGTAAGTCCTGACTCAATAGTACATAAAAACCACCCAATTTCCATTCCATTCCCCTGCTTGCTTGCTTGCTAACAGAACCCAGATTTTGATCCCAGAGACAACATGGCCTCACCTTGTTCCAGCAGTCCTCCCTCCCTTTCTTTCCAAGCTTCCTTGGTAGTTAGGGCTTGATCACATGACCTGATCTGATTAACTGGATGGTAAGGAGAAGTTCAGAGAGTTTCTGGAATGAGCCTTGCTTTTCGGGTCTGTCTAGCGTAGTTCTTTTTCCTTTCTCTGACCAGACCTGAGCGATGATTCTCACAGTTGTGCTGACCTCCTTGTGGCCACGAGGACGCCATGTGAGGACACAAACAGTGCCAGAGGAGAAGGAAAGAAGGCGCCCTGGGACCTGGAGAGATGGTCAAGGAGCCTGGGTAGGGTCAGTGTTCACCCACTTCTGGATATAGTTGTTGTTGTTGTTATGTGCCGTCGAGTTGCCTGTGACTCATAGCAACCCTATGTACAACAGCCCTAAACTCCGCTCTGTCCTGTGCCAATCACACTGTCTCTGACACTCCCATCCCAATATCCCAGTCACTGAATCAATCCACCTCATAGAGGGCCTTCCTCTCCTGCGCTGTCCCTCCACCCTCCCAAGCATGATGTCCCTCTCCAAGGACTGCTCTCTCCTCACTACATGTCCAAAGTATGTTAGACGGAGCCTCAGAATCCTTGCCTCCAAGGAGTCACCTGGTTTAACCCTTTCCAGGACAAATCTATTTGTTTTCCTAGCAGTCCATGGTATTCTCAGTACTCTTCTCCAGCACCACAGCTCAAAGGCATCAGTTCTCCTTCTATCCTCCTTGGTCATTGTCCAACTCTCTGATGCATAACAGGTGATTGCGAAGACCATGGCCTGTATCAGACGCACCTTAGTCTCCAGAGAGACACCACTGCTCTTCAGCACTTTGGAGAGGTCCCTAACAGCAGACTTTCCCATGGCAATGCGTACCAGGTGGGAACTCAAACTAACGCACTGATGCTCCCTCGCTAGCCGGCAATCTCTACAACGTATAGCAGAAAACAATATTCACTGGTCTCAAGTGCAATTTCTTTAAATCAAGATGCTTAAGTCTTACAATCACCACATGGAGTAGGGGCAGCGGGGCTGGGTGTGTGTGTGGAGAAGTCTTGATTATGAAATTAGTCACCTTATCATTTGTCTCCTGATAGTAGCAAAATATTAAAAAAAAAGTCTCAGGAAGCACATGAAGATACTAATTAACTTACTGTTGCTACCTAGGGTTATTAAATTATATCTTATTGATATTGTCCAGATTTAAGAAAAGACTTGCACATGAAGCAAGTCTGCTCTCCATTTAAATATTGTAGTAAATATATATTCTTTGTTGTATTGATTGTTGACACCAATCTCTTTACATGAGCAAGTTGACATTTTAGTATGCAAAAGTTTGTTAAGCAAATGTTTTGTTATCTTTATCACAATTGAAAAAAAATTGACCTTAATACAACAAATTGATAATCATGGAATACACAACTAACTGTGACTAAAGGTAGAGTGAAAGGTTTATTCAAAAAGGCTTTCCTAGGGAGCTCTGGTGGCCTAGTGGCAAGACGCTGCACTGCAATCCCAGAGGTATGCGGTTCAAATCCACCAGATGCTCTGCTGGAGAAGGAGGGGGCAATCTCTTCCTGTACCAGTCAGATCTGATTTGACGGTACACGTAAAAATAATACAATAAAAATAAAAATTGAAAAAAAAGGCTTTCCTAGCCATTGCCTAACTTTGCCATGTGGATGGGCAGGGATATGTAAACAGGGTGCATGAGCCTATCCACAAGGGGACTGGCTAGTCTCACCAAGGCACAAAGGGATTGGCTAGTTTTGCCATTAAACTGGATGATCCAGCAGCAGAAGGAGAGTCTTCCCCACCAGCAAAGAAGCAGCAAGAGAACATAACTCATCCTTCAGGACCAGAGCAACAGCAAGGGCAGCCAAAGCAGAGGACCAGAGAGCCAACAGGAGATGGCACTGACCTTGGGACTGAACCAGAGCTAAACCGAGAGCCTTTGCCCAAGTTTGATGGGCAGCTGGGGGTGGGGGTGAGCCAATATTGTCAAGACCGAGAACTTTGTAACACTGGCCTAAAGTCATGAGGCTCAAGGTTCAGGTGCCCAGAGCACAATTTAAAAGCTGTCCTGACTATATTCTGCTGTTATGCACCATAATCAGAAGCGACCCACAGCTGACCCTCCAGCAGGTTTTCAGTGGCAGTTAATCACCCAGACAGAGGCTGCCCATCCTTCTCCTGCAAAGCAGCTGGTGGCCTTGAACCATGTGCCTTCTGGATTGCAGGGCAGTTTCTTGCCACTAGACCACCAGAGCTCCCTATCTGCTACTAACCTGAATTATTTCCCCAGTGTGGTTCAGGGTGAGGTATAACATGCAGTTTAGGATCCAGTAAACTAGTAAGATTGGTTTTGAGAGTAGAAAAGCTAAAGGAGTGTGAGGAAAATGTCTGACCTTGTGGGAATTGGTTTTGTGTTCTTGATGCTGTTGATGGGAACAGTTCCCCTTTGTGAAGTTTGTAAAGGGCAGACGTGGCCAATGTGGCCCTTGCTCTTTTCACACTAAGTTTTTTAGTTGAGCCCAGGAACACATAGGGAACTATTTCTTTTTCAGCCTATATGATAAACTAAATTTTACCATCATAATTTTAACTTCAACTCAACTCATTGCCATTTAGTTGGAACTGATTCACATCTGATCCTCCAGTGGGTTTTCAGAACTATAAATCACACTGGAGGAGACTGTTCTTTCTCCCTGGAGCAGCCGGTGGATCCGAACTGCCCACCTCTGAGTTGACAGTGCAACTCCTTACCCATCTAGCCATCAGAGTTCACGCCTTACCAACTAGGTCACCAGAACTCCCTAGAACCAGAGAGTTCACATTCATTGATTGGTTAGCTGGGCGGGCTCCTGCTCTAAGTATCGCATGAACCTATGAGGGAGGTTCTACTACAGAATATGGAAAGTGATGCTAAAAGCTACCGAATAACTTGCCCTAAGTCGCACAAGGAGTGCACCGGGGCTTCAAAGCCCAGGATCTCACCCACTGTGGCTTCATTCAAAGTGACCAGAAGACTGTCAATTAGTAGAAGGAAAACAAAAAGAAGGGCCTTGAACAAGGGCCACACTGCACACTTCCAGGGCACCATTCACCTGGAATGCACCTCATGGTGGTTCCACACTGACCTTTGAAGGACTCAGTAGAAAACGGATGCCCTGCTTGCTGGTGCACAGCTCCAGCTCAGAGCTTGTCTGGAAACTTACATGCATATAATCTGTGCCGAAGGAGGTGCCGCTGGGTCAGTGCTACCTCATGGCAATCCCAGGTGTGCCGAGCAGAATTGCTCCAGCAACTAACCTTTCAGAAGCAGATCACCAAGCCTTTCTGCTGGGCGAGCTACGGTCTCCAGTGGAGGAACAGCGTTTGGCCAACCCAAGGACTCCACAATGTAGAGAGAAGAGATAAAATCCCATTTCCCTGCTCTCTGATCTGTTTTCTAGTACCTTAAAATCAACGGGGTCATCATGAATTAGGGTCAAAGCATCAGCAACTGTTTGCCCACTTCCTTCCCTTCCTGGGGGGCTGTAATTTGGCTAAACTTGTTTTCTAAGCATAGTCACTGTGCTTCCTGGGACAATTACTGTGCTGTCCCTACAGGTCCAGGGTGTTAAAAGCACCCATAGAGCCAGTCCTGGGGTGCCTTAGGACCTCCTGTGGCTTCCCCCTGACCCACCTGCCTCCCTTTGCGAACTGTCCCTCCATTAAGCCCCCTTTAGTGGCACCTGTGAGGACCATCTGTTCCTGCTGGGCTCCGACACAGCAGGGAGGTGGATGTTCTTGATCAGCCTCACAAGGACTGAGGAGGGAACAGACGGAGCAACGACATCCATGCTGAGATGCTCTGTAGCAGTGTCTGCATGCAAATGCCCAGGGGCCTTCCTGGCTCAGCTGCTCTGCTTGCTGGTGGCTGCGTCTGTTTCCAGAGTTGCAACTTGAGGCCCAGAAGAAGGTCAGCAGCTCCAAAGTAGAAGAAAGCAGCACTAGCTTCAAGGTCAAACCTGTATGTAATATCTTTGCTACCTGCAAGACCTTAAACTTAAGGTTCTCCACTTTTTTGTGCCTCAACTGCTAAGAAGAGTACCTGTCTCAGTTTATAATCTCAAGAGGTATTGTGGAGATTAAGTGAGTTAATATATGCAAAGGAAATACTGCAGATGGAACATGATAAGCAATCAAGCAGCATCAGCTAAAGGATCGCTTTAAAGTGCTAAAGAGCAAGGATGTCACATTGAAGACTAAGGTGTGCCTCACCCAAGCCATGACTTTTTTTTCCTATCACCTCATATGTACAAACCAGGGAGCTCTGGTGATCGATCTAGTAGTAAGCAATTGTACTCCAACCCAAATTAGAATCAACTAGCTGCTCCACGGGAGAAAGAAGGGCACTCACCTTCTATGGGATTACAGGTTCTAAAAACCTGCTGGAGGGTAAGCTCCGAATTGGTTCCAGCCACATATGTACATATAAGAGAGGTCATATGAAAGTTGGACAATGAATAGGGAAGACCAAAGCAAAACAGATGCTTTTGAATTATGTTGTTAGCTAAGAATCTTGAATGTGTCATAGACCCATCAAAAGAAAACACACACACACATCTGTCTTAGAAAAATTGCAGCCAGGATTCTCCTCAGAACCAAGGATGGTGAGACTTCATCTCACATACTTGGGGTATGTTATCAGCAGGGACTAATCCCTGGAGAAAAGAGATCATGCTTGGCAAACAATCAGTGAAAAAAAAAGAAGACCCTCACCACCATGGATTAGCTGCAATGACTGGGTCAAGCACAGTAGAGACTGTAGGTGATACTTCCTTCCATTTTACATCCAGTGACAAGGAGTGACAGCTGATTCAACAGCAAGGAACAATAACAACAAACCTTGGAGACCAGATGAACAGTCACCTCCCTAATCAACCCTGTAACTGCAAGTCTAGTTCCAGGACATCTGTGCGGCCATTGCAGTGGATGTGGCACTCAGTAGTAGAGTGTATGACTGGTGTCGGGATTTGGAGAGGCAGAGGTAGGAGCATGGAGGCCACATACGATCTGTGGGAATTGGCTTTATGTTGTGGATGTCACCTCTCCCCCACGGTGACATTAACAGAGGCCAGGTTCTGCCACCCCAATGCCACCTCCACAGTTTGCACATGACGATACTGGAATTAACATAAAATTCATGAAACATGTAGTAGAGCACTTGGTATATGGTAGGCACCCAACAATAATTTCTTTCCTTTCATTCCTCTATTAAAAGTGGTTGACCCAAACTGTCAGTTCTTCTCATGGGAAGGGAAAGTTCTTTATTACAACTACTATATATTCTGTTTTAAACAAACAAAAAAAATTAATTATGCTCAGGACTACACAGTTCTGACACCAAACTAAAACTCACTGCTATCGAATCAATTCTAACTCACAGAGGCCTCACAGGACAAGGAACTGCCCCCACCTCCTGGGAGTCCAAGGCGACAATCCTTAAGAGAGCGGACTGCCTTATCTATTTTCCTTGGAGAGGCTGAAGGATTGGAACCAAGAACTTTTCCGTTATCAAAAAAACTATGAGACATCATCTCACCCCAGTAACAATAGCAAAGTTCAACAGAGCAGCAAACAACAAATGGTGGTGAGACTGTGGAGAGATTGCAACCCTTATTCACTGTGGGTGGGAGTGTAAGATGGTGCGACCACTATGGAGGGCAGTGTTGTGATGTTTCAAAAAGTTGGAAACAGAAATACCACTTGACCCAGCAATTCCACTACTGGGAATATATCCTAAAGAAACCAGAACTACCACCCAGATATATGCACGCCCATGTTTATTGCTGCATTATTCACAATAGCAAAGAGACAGAAGCAACCCAAGTGCCCAATGGAATACTATACAGCACTGAAAAACAAGAAACTAATAAAATATTATACAAAATAGGTGACCCTGAGGGCATTATGCTGAGTGTAATATTTCAGTCACAAAAGGACAAATACTGCCTAAAGCCACTGTTATAAAATGGGATTGACATGGGGGTTATGGGGAAACTAAGAAAAGAGGGGATAAATAATGAACACTGCATTGAAATAGATGAAGGAAAGAACTATCTAAAAGAAATTGGGTTTAATGTGCATGACAACAGTCCAGACTGAGACGTGCATAAGAAAGTGGACTGGGGAGAGGGGGGGGAGGAAGGAAATTGTGTAACAATGAAAGAATCTTTTTAAAGAGAAAAGCAAACTGGGTGGGGGAGGAAAATGTACAACAATCAATGAATGGAAATTGAAGTTTTCTGTAAACTTTCATTAAAATATCAATTTTTAAAAATTGAGAAAAATAAAAACAATAAAAAGGAGAAAGAGCCTTTCAGTTAGCAGCCAGGTCCGGATCCCCTGTGAGCCCAGAGCCAGCTCTGACATAGGTCTGCTTTGTTGCATTAGCTGGGCTTTCTCTGCCCAACTAGAGGACAGAGGTTGTCCTTAGTGCTACAGTGGTGACCGGCTCTCATCCATCTCCTCACCTGGCTGTGTGCCCACAGTGTCAAATCCCACTTCCTAGTTCAAGGCACAGTAATTTGATCCTCATCGCTCACAGACAGAAGAACAAACAGATCTGTCCTCCAAGGGCTGCTGCCAGCCTGGTTCCTTAGAAGCAAGGGTGGGCAGACTTCATCCCACATACGTGAGTATGTATATTATCAAGAGAGACCCGTCTCTGGAGAAAGACATCATGTTTGATAAAGTAGAGAGTAAGTGGAAAGCGAGGAAGACCCTTAATAAGTTAATGTGGTACAGTGGCTGCAGCAACGGGCTCAAACACAGCCAAGGCCAGGAAGATGCCACAAGACTGTGCAGTGGTTCGTTCTGCCAGACATGGGGTCGCTATGCGTTAAAACTGGTCACACAACAGCTCATGTGACCTGCACAACTACGTTGGTAAAGGGAGGTAGATATAATTGTCTATTATTATTCCCGTGTGAAAACTGAGGCTCAGAAAGGTGAGCTCCTGGCCCTGTAGATTCCCCAGCTGGTCCAACATAAATCACAAAGATGCTGTGGAATCTCTCACTGGGGACACTCCCTGCCTGCTGACCCCCCAGCCCACCCTGCAGCACATCAGAGGCTACCCAAACCCCAGCCGCCGCCGCAGCCCTGGGATCTGATGTCCACTTGCTGACTTGATAAGATAGAACTTCTGACTTTTTTTTCTTAATGGAAGTAAAATAACTCCTGCTTCCCCCCTACCTCCCCTCCTTTCTTCATTTTGCTCCCAAAGCTGGACCAGATCCCAGGCTTTCGGAAGTAAAAATAGCCGAGTGTGCAGAGGCCACAGTGGCAGGAGGTGGTGTAAGTTTCTTTCTTTTATACTCGGGCACTAAAAATAGCCAGCCATCACTCTGCAAAGCCTGGCCCTGCACCTGGACCAAGCCTGTCCTGCGTGGCCCTGTCTCCTCCTCCTCCTGCCCAAGGAAGGGGGCTCCTTAGGGGCTTCTGTCCCACAGCATAGGGTCCTCTGTCCCCTGTCTTCCTCCCACCACCTCTGCCGAGCTACAGGTCCATTACAGTCCACAGTTTTGATGGTCAAGATCTTATTCTTCCCCCGACATTTAAACTTCTCCCCTCACCTCCAATTCCTGTCCTTGCTTTTTTTATTGATCTAAGGAGGTCCATATTTGTGCCTTTTTCAGTTCTTCTGGTAAAACCATGCTGGCTGGAGAAAAGATTGAACCTGTCAACAATTTCCTCTTACTTGGATTCACAATCAACATCCTTGGTACCAGCAGTCAGGACATCAGGAGACATTGCACTGGGCAAGTCCTCTTTCAGGCCATTTCCAAATTACTGGAGAAGCAATGACTGAAGACAGATGTGCTTGATTCAGACACTGGTCTTTTCAATCACTTGCTATGCATCTGAGAGCTGGACTATGAATAAAGATGACAGAAGAACTTAGGCCTTTGAGCTGTGGGGTTGGAGAAGAGCAGTGAATATCCCATGGACTGCCAAAAGAACAAACAGATATGCTTTGGGGAAAGCATGGCCAGAATGCTCATTGGAGGCAAAGATGACCAAACTTCATCTCACATCGCTAGAAGAGTCTATTCCTTGGAAAGGGCTATCATGCTTGGAAAGGTGGAGGGTAGGTGATGGAGAGGAAGATCCTTAATCAGATGGACTGACACAGTGACTGCGGCAATGGGCTCAAGTATGTCAGACATGATGATGGCGCAGGACAGGACAGGGCTCAGATCTGTTGTGCATGGGGTCACTATGAGTCATTGTTGCCTCCACAGCACTTAACAACATTATTTGTGCCAAGTGTTGGTTTACGAAGCTAACACATACTCATTTCATTTGATCTGCTTAACAATGTTAAGGGAGCGAGAACACCCTGTCATCATTTCCATGTGAAAACGGAGGCTTAGAAAGGTCCCATGACTGGCTTAGAGTCACACAGTCCGGAACTGTCACCAGGGGAGAGGGTTTCACTTTGACTTACTGTGCTCCACGTTCTACCCACAGCTGGGGCCACCAGCCCAGTCCTAACAGAATAGAAGGCGTGTGTGGTGCAGGTGCTGAAGATCTGAGGCTAGAAGGTCTGAGGTGATGTCCAGCAATCAATAGGGTTTAAAAGTGACTCTAACTATCCACCAGGCCTGGCGAGCGAGGCACTAAAGCTATTTTGTTCAATGCATTTATCTGACTTGGGCTTTTATCAGGGGACTTAAGGGTTGACCATTTACAGCTTACCCCTGTCCAGAGAGAGGAAACAAGAGGTGGTTGGAGCCTGGCCTCCCAGGGGCGTGGGGGTGATGGGCTATCAGGTCATGCTACCAGGTACCCTAGCACAGCGTGAGGCCCTAACTCTTGTCCACTCTGACTTTAGCCACCTGTCCTGCAAGGGTTTACGTGTGACAGGTAAGCTTGCCTTGATGTCTCAGACATAATGGTTATTTAAAACTGCCTCTTCCCTGGCTGTATACAATCACAGTGCTCAAGGGTCACTCACACCCAGCTCATCAAAAGCCACAGAGAGTCTCGTGGACGGATAGACACACATGCCACCTAATAGCCTGGGGCCTGCACTGCCTGCTCTGTGGACCCTGGGCATGAGCCTGGGTGGGGGGAGCATTAATGGGAGGGAACCTAGTATTCTGTCCACAAGAGTAGGACAGAGTAGGAGTGTCCACCCTCATGCTGCTCTCTCCTCTGGAACTTTCTCATCCTGGGCACCAAATGCCCAAACATTTGGCTGCTAAGCAGAAGGTTGATGGTTTGAATATACTCATCAACCCAAAGGAGAACGGGGAAGCTAGCAGTCTGTGTCCATAAGGTCTTACAGGCCTAGAAACTCTACGGCAGTCCCTCACTGTCTCACAGGTTCACTGGGAGTCAAGTCAGACTGATGGGTTTATGATAGGCCTCATTCTCCACTGCCAAGACGTCTCCTGAATCTGTACTTCTACCTCGTATACAAAGCTATCTTTATTTCAGACCAGTCTTCCCTTCCTAAACTTCCTAAGCAAAGTCAGGGGCTTGGCTACTGGTCAAGGTGACTACATTGAAACTGGAAAGACCTACACTAATGAAGAGACAAGATTCCTAATTCCCCCCATTCCTGACTCTTACTTGGTCTGTTGCTTGATAAAATCACTTCAACTCAGCTGGACCAGATCAGAGTCAGTGACTGCCTGACCTATGTGCCATCAGCCTCCATCCCCTCGTCTGTGGCAGACATTGCTAATCAATCACAGCATTCCTGCCAAGTGGTCTCAGACATCACTTCAGAAATTTTCATTTATTCTAGGCGACCACCTCCCACTCCAGAGCTTGCAGGCCAGCAAAACGTACTTGGCCATTCCTGAGTGTGATGACTCCTAAAATTCGTTCTTGCTCTAAAATTCTGATTTTTCAGAAACTTTAGACACAGATTTTAGAGGATCTCTGAAGCTCTTAAAATTGTCTGCAAAATATCATGTGTATGTACTTATGTACGTTTCCCAGTACTGTTTTCAGAAGACAGGAAGCATTAGGAAAGGAGGAACAGAAATAGAAAACACAGGAAGTAGAATGAGTGGTGGTAGGATTCCCTCAGTGACAAGGAGCCAAATGTGCATGAATTGTTGAAAGAGCCAACGGAGCTGTTGAAAGGGCAAAGGAGCTGCTCTATAAACTTTCACTCATTTCTTAATAAAGAGTTCAAAACAAAAACAGTTGTGTTAGAAGCTGCCAGGATAAACAAATAAGTTAAAAACACATGCGCTCATGGACACACACAGCAAAAAAGATCATTTGAGACTGGTAGGAGTTCACAGAGGAAGTAACCAAGGGCTATTTGTCCAACCTTCTATGATTTGATGGACTTAAAAGAATCAGAAAGCCTAAAATATATTGCAGCCCCTGATCAGTGGGACCAGTATCTGTTTACCTTTAAAAAACAAACTAAGGGAGCTCTGGTGGCCTAGTGGCAAGAAGATGCACTGCAATCCCAGAGGTGAGCGGTTCAAATCCACCAGACGCTTTGCTGAAGAAGGAGGAACAATCTCCTCCTGTTCAAATCTAATTTGAAGTACACAGACATCATCATCATCATCATCATAAAATAAAATAAATTAAAAAAACCTTTAAAAAGTATTTAAAAAAAACCAAACTAGCAAACAAATGCAGAAGAATGGCTGTTTTTCTTCAAACCAGGCCATAGGTCATTTTAATCATTGAAACAGCAAGTCTTCCTTTTTATTGGAGGTGGGGGGCATGACATACGTTTTGCATACAACTTTTATTTTGAAAAAGAAAAAAAAGACAGCCAGTGTAGCTGAAGCAGTGTGGGCAACTATGAGATGACTGAAGAAGTAGGGAGGGGCTAGCTTATTCAGGATCTTTTGAGTTGTATTCTAAAAGCAATGAAAACCCCTTGAGAGGTGTGAAGTAAAATGTTAAGAACTGTACTAGAGCTTTAAAAAGGTCTCTCTGGATGCTATGGGCATGGGATTAAGTAAGACCAAGAATGGAAACAGAAGTCCATTTAAGATGTTGTCACAATGGCCCACGAGAAAGATGGTACTTCCCTAAACTAGAGTCACAATCATGGGGGTAGAGCGAATTAGGAGGATCTGAAATGTATTTTGAACACTGAACCAGAAAGAGTCAGGATAGCTTCTAAGTACTTGGGTAATGAGTGATGTATCATTCCTGATATGGAGAAGATTGGGAAGAAGCCAGGTGGTGAAGCTGGGGTATTACAAGATCTGTATTACCAATGAATTTGCTATTCAACACTTTTTGAAACACCAAAATGTCATAACAAATAGCAACACAGATTCAGCACAGACAAGATCATCTCCATATATACTCATTCCATCAACACTTCCCCAACCAGAGGTTGACAGGGCTGGGTAGCCCAGAGGCACATGGGAAGATCTTGTGAGCAGTGAGACATGTGCATGTGTATGATGTGTACATGTGTAGAGAAGAGACTGAAGAAAGTGTGGATATATACGAACGTACACCAAGAGTTCCTGAGTGTACATCAAAACTGTTCTCTGAAGTGTTAGACAGTTGGTTTGTTTCAGAACACTAATGCATCTTGGAAAAGAAAAACAAATTTTAAAAGCAAGTCATCTCTCATTCTCTTTCTTCATTCATAGGACCACAAAAGTGGTATTTCTGGCATGGGCTGCAGGCAGAATACTCTATAAATACAAAGCCATTAAATTCCATGCAGCAGGAACCTGATCAGGGCCTCCTTTTAATTTCCTGACATGAGCTGGCCACTAACCCAATTACCCAGAATCCCCGGAGGAGCCCTCCGCCTCCCCAACAAGCACAAAGAGAGAGTGAGAGCATATTGCATGGATGTCAGCCCAGCTTTCACTGAAATCAAATATCTTTTAGAAAACACTTGGGGAAAGGGAGGTAGGAGCTGGGGGCAGGGAAGTGAAGCAGGCCTGGGAGGCTGGTGGTTTGAGGGGGTGAAGTGAGGTGAGGAGAAGATACAGTCATCAGAGGAGAGTTGCTGGAATCTCAGAGCCACCCTGAAAACTTGGGGGAGCCCCCATGTCTACAGAATACAGTAGATTCTAGGCTCTTCTGGAACCAGCCGGGTTGTGAGTGCCCATACTAAGAAGATTATTTATTCTCCACTGTCTTTCCAGAAGAATCTTTGTCCTGCTTTTGGAATCCAGACTGAGGACCAGCCCAAGACACATGTCACCTAAGATTCTCACCTCTGAATCCCAGAAGAAAATAAAAACCAGTGGATGCTGTGTGCCTCACCTACCATACACGCCAAGTTGCTGAAAAGTTGAATGCAAACAAGAGAGTCTTTGAATCCAGTACTAATGCATCATGAAGCTGACATCTTAAAGCAATTCCACAGTGGATTCACCAAAACACCCATTCTTTATGGACCCCCACCTTGTCCCAGTGACATAAAGCAGGCATCAACATGCCTCCTTTGCATAAAAAATCAACTATGCAAGGCAAGGTCAAGGGTACATAAAGAGTACATGGCAGGAATACCTCAGAACCATGTGTAATAGAACACAGGGCACCAACTCCTAGCCCAGTTCAGAATTTCTAGATGCTTCTTCTGCAGAGAGAATCGTACTTTTAATGAACACTAATATTGTCATACACTAGATTGGCTTAAGGTAGGAACAATCTTTAGATGTTGCCTATGTCCTACTTATACCTGAATAGCCAAGGCAAATCAGGAAACAGTCATGGAACCGATCCAGGATCAGCAGCCACTTTGAGCTTTGAAAAGGCTTTGGTGACTGGTGGACAGCTCCTTCTAAGGCACAACTGACCTTTCCTTGTTTTACTTGAGAAAAATTCTCAGAATCAAAACAGCTGTGAGATATCATCTCCCCCAAGCAATAATAGCAAAGTTCAACAGGGCAGCAAACAACAAATGCAGGTGACGTTTTGAGAGACTGGAATTCATTGCTAATGGGAATGTAAAATGCTATACAGCCACTATGGAAGGTGGTCTGGTGCTTTCTCAAAAAATTAGAACTAGAAATACCATTTGGCCCAGCAATTCCACTACTGGAAATAGATCCTAAAGAAACCAGAGCCACAACCCAAATAGACATATGCATACCCATGCTTATTAAGGCATTATTCACAAAAGCAAAGAGATAGAAGGAACCCAAGTGCCTATTAATAAAGGAATAGATAGAAAAACGATGGTATATTCACACAATGGAATACTATGCAGCTCTGAAAAACAAGGAACTCATAAAACATTACACAAGATGTGGGAACCTGGAGGACATTATGCTGAGTGAAATATCTCAGTCACAAAAGGATAAACACTGCATAACACCATTGTTATAGGACAGATGGGGGGGGTCAGAGAGAGAATGAGGAAAAAGTGAACAGACCATGAACACTGCATTAGAACAGATGAAGGGAAGAACTGTCTGGAAGGAATATATGATAAGTCATTATATGCATGACAACATCTGGAACAAGGAGTGGAACATCTGGAACATCGTGGTGTGTGGGGTTGGCTGGGGAGGGAGGAAGAAAATGCGCAAAAATGGCAAGAAAAGACTAAAGGAACTCAGAGCCACTGGACAGGAGAAGGGAAGAGCCTAGAGCCGGGGAAGCATGATGGAGAGGGAAGAAGATAGTAATCGCCTGTTCTCCTCCTCAGCCTCTCACCCAGAGTTGGGAGTACAGGGTCAGCAAGGTGAACAAGGTAAGCATGGGCTCACTTACCAATCTGTAGGAGTAATCTGTTAAAACCATGTGAAACTCCAGGTTAATCACCACAGATTAGTTAAATGAGCATGAATAACCCCATTCTTCCCTTGCTTACTGGGCATTCTGCCCATCAGAGACTGAGAATTTAAAGAGGCTTTGATGCAGCAGGAAGGTGCTATGGGGCTGACAGACAGACAGATGCCAGCCACACCCTGAAGAATGTTCTGTGTGAAAAAAAAAAAAAAAAGTCCAGCGTTCACTACAGATTCCTGAGTAAGCACAAATAAGCCCGTATTTTCCTTGCTTTTTGGGTAACGTGACACTGCTCTGACCCTTCCTGTAAGACCCAGGACCCCAAGTCCTCACTGCCCAAGACCTACAAAGAGGGGAACAGGATGGCAGGAGGGTGAAGTTTTCCTTTCAGAGTTCTGTAAGAACTGAGGAAGGAGAATGGGAGGCAGGCATGGAGCCCACACTGGTCCCTGGGGTGTGGGCCCCCCAAGCTGAGGAGCCAAACAAAAGCAGGAGCCACAGTTGCTGCCAACAACCCCCAGCTGGCAGGGACCCAGGCTCCTGAATGAGGTACGTGCCTCTCGAAGGCCGGTCCCCCTGGAGCCTCAGATCCCAGGATCTCGCCTGGGGTTCCGTGGGGGACAGAAACAAAACGGAGCTCTGCTTTGTCCTCACTGGAGCCTTTGTGTCATCTTTCCCCTCTGGATTTAGAGCTGCCAGCATGTGCTGGGGCGGTGACCACCCCTTCCTCCTCCAGTCTGAACCTCTTAGCTGGGCCACACAAAGAAGGGCAAATTCACCTTAGCATCACCTGACTCCAGAACAGCTGCACCCCCCAGCCTTCCACCCAAGTTAGAGGCCTGCCAAGCCTCAAGTGAGCAACCACAGGGCTCCTTACAGAGGAGGCTAGTCGGGGGCATCCAGGGTCCACAGTGGGGCCTAACCCTCCCCGTCCTTCACGCTCGAGGCAGCCCCACACCATCAGCCTAGGACACTGCATGGAGGAGCTCACCTCGCTTAAAGCTGGCCAGCCTGGGCCTGAGGCTCTGATGCCCTTGGCCACCAAATTCTCTGTCACAGTATGTTCCCCAGCTATACTGCCCCACTTGGGATCACAGAAAGCACTCCCACTCCATTCCTAATACTTTGTTGTTGTTGTTGATGTTGTTATGTGTCCTATGACTCATGGCAACCCTATCAAACCCTGCCCTATCCTCAGCCAAGCTTACTATCTGACACACCTGTCCCAGTACTAGACGCTCCCTAAGAGTCTCTCCTTTCAGTGTTGAAAGAAGGTTCAGGGCTTTTAGAGACAGTCCCTTTCTGCCATCTTTGCTTTTCCACTTCTTCCTTCTGCTCCCAAGCTCACTTGCAGGGGGAGGTTTGGGGCCCAGGGTCTGCCTCATCCTGGACTCCCCAGTTGTGGAGAATGAATACTCTGAGCTCTGAAGGGACTGTCATAGCACCAGAAGCTCCAGAAACTCAAGTCACTGTGTCCAGCTCAACTCACACCAATACGTGACTGAGAGAAGGCATGCTACCTGACCCCAGCCTTCTAGGCCTCAGCTCTTAACATTGAGGGTGTGCTGATGGCCAGTGACAATTCCTTCCTTCTTAAGTTCCTCAGACACTGACTGTAAAGGTAAGCAAAGAGAAGTCACTGACTACCAGGAAAGGCCATTAGCTGGCTGGCCCCCAGCCCTGACCCAGTATGCTCACAGCCCAGCTCCCAGAACCAGGGGCCACTCTGATCTCATAGACCTAAGAGGAAGAAGTCTCTCCCAGACTTAAGGAACTCATGGCTTCCCAGGAGCCCACAGAGAGGATGGTATGGGGCCAGATGAAGGGCCTTCATATGACATAAATAGACATCAAATAGAATTGAAAACACATGATCAGTAAAACATAAACGAGGACTGAGACTTTCCAAAAATTTCTAAAGACCTACACAAAAGAGTGAAAAGAGAAACTACAAACTGGGCAGGGAAATCTGGCAATGGCATTATCTGACAAGGGATTTCTCTCGAAAATTTATAGAAAACCCCAACACTTCCAAAAGACCAACAATCCAGTTAGACAATGAGCAGAGAACATGAAAAGATAGTTCACCAAAGAAGACATTAAGATGACCAACAACAAATAAATGAAGAAATGCTCAAGATCATTCTCGGATTCCCACTCTTCTCAGTTAGACATAGTTTTTTATGATCCATACAGTCAACTGCCTTTGCATAGTCAATAAAACACAGATAAGTCATTCTTCTGACATTCTCTGCTTTCAGCCAGGATCCATCTGACATCAGCAATGATGTCCCTGGTGCCATGGCTTCTTCTAAATCCGGCTGAAAGTTCCCTGCCAATGTACTGTTCCAGTCATTTTTGGATGATCTTCAGCAATATTTTGCTTGCATACAAATGTTCATTATATTATTCAATAACTTCCACACTCTGTTCAAAACTTTTTCTTGGGAATGGAAACAAGTATGGATCTCTTCAAGTTGATCAGTTGGCCAGATATCCTCCAAATTTCCTGGCACACCACGGTTGAATTTGTTAGTTGAAAAATATCAAGCAATATCCCATCTATTCCTGGGCCTTATAATTTGCCAGTGTCTTCAATGAAGCTTGAACTTCTTCCTTCTTTACTACTGGCTCTTATTTATATGAGGATTCCTGAATTTTTTCACAGTATTGATCAGTTCTTTTTGGTTCAGTGAGCCTGTATATTCCTGCCATCTTCTTTTAATGCTTCTTGAATCATTCAAGTTTTTGCCCTTGGCATATTTCAGTACTGCAACTAGAGGCTTAAATTTGTTGTTCAGTTCTTTCAGCTTGAGAAATGCTGAGTGTGTTCTTCCCTTTTTATTCTCTGACTCCAGCCCTTTGTCTTATCATCTAACACTAGCAAGAACTAGCAAGTGACGTTCAATATGACAGTAAACAATAAATGCTAGTGAGAGTGTGGAGAGAATGAAATGTTCATATCCTGCTGGTAGGAGTGTACAATGGTACAATCACTATGGAAAGCAGAGGTGCTTCCTTAGAAAGTCAGGAATAGAAATACCATTTGAGCAAGCCATTCCACTATCAGGTATATATCCTAAGGAGATAAAAACTGGCAACACAAGTTGGTACTTGCACACTCATATTTATTAAAGCATGACCTAGACTAGCAAAGAGACAAAAATGCAAGTGTCCATGGATGAATGGTTGAAGAAACTAGGGTACATTTGGGTATTATGTAACAACAAAGAATGATAAAGAATTCATTAAACACCAGGCAAAATGAGGAAATCTAGAGGAAATTACGCCTTGTGAGGTACTCATTCTCGTTGACTGGAGTTCTACGAGTTGGATCCAACTCATAGCAGAGCCTAATGGGTTTTCAGAGTCTGTAAACCACCCAGAAGATTATGCATACCATAACAAGACCACAAGTATAAAAACCCAAGAAATGATAGAATCATCACACAGATAGAATCATTCTTGAATGGACATAAGGGAGGGGAGGGAGACAGAAGAGTAAAAGTGAATAGACAGTAGACAACTTATTAAGTTGAGCAGAGGGAAAGACAATATATAATAAGGGGTTGACCAGATATTATAATTAATTAATTATAATTTATGTTATAAAGCAAAATAGAAATGAATCATTGAATGTAAAAACCCAGTGTGACTTACACACTTCCATTCAAATTACAATTCTTAAAAAGACTTAGTTATTGACTTCTCTGGGCCTTAATGTTTCTTGATATGGGCCTTAATGGATCTTGATATCCTTTCACCCAAAACCATACAGGTAGGTGCCAGGGGATAAAATTACAAGACAAAGGAGCCTTTGGCCTAGAAGGAAAGTCTTCCTGGAATAAATAGCAAGTGAACGTGCTTGGTCACAAGTAGAAGGTCTTGAGACAGTTCCCCAAGATCCTTCCTCTTTTTTCTTTCTTTTTTTTTTGTGTGTGTGTGTGTGTGTGCGCACCATGGACTCAGATCGGTCCTCAAGATCCTTACTGAAGAACTTTGCACACTTGCCTGCCTTATACTGTCTGTCTAGGAGGAAAAAGGGTGGAGTTAATGAGCTCCAAATCAGATCCTAGAGTAAGTAGATTGTGTAGAAGGTGGTCACCAGGGGGCAGTATCCTATGGGTGGTCTCCAAGGGTCTGTAACCCATGGAGCTGGCATGCATACACTGTCCTGGAAACAGGCCCACAACTCACCTTGAATTCTGTCACATCTGACACTACCAAATGAGAGCAGGTCCAGGCCCCAGGCCCCTCCCTGAAGGCCAGGTCCCGGGTTCTCTCTGAAGCCTCGGTGGGTTGGGAGCTTCTTACCTTCCTTCAGCATCCCCACTTTGAGGCATTTCATGAAGCGACAGGCCTGGCAGGACTTGCGCCTCCGTTTCGTGATCTCACATTCATTGGTGGCTGGGCAGCTGTACTCGATGCTACCTGCAACCAGACACAGAGGTTACCAGATACCGTCCCAGGACACGGCTACTTCCACGATGTCCAACTGGCTAGTTCTCTGACTGAATGGGATTAACCAGGGGGACCTACAACCCTCTCCCCGGTCTCAAGTGCTCTGTGACGCTCCTTCTTTGCAGGCACACGCTCAGACACACACATTGAGAGACAGAGAGAGAGAAGAATCAGAAACAATACTCTGTAGATCTAGAATGACTGGGAAAGTCACTGGCAAACACCACCCTGACAACAGTCAACCTGACCTGGGAAATGAAAACCCACAAGGCAAATATTTTATTCCAGGAACTTAACACCAGCTGTGCTCACCAGATACCAGTATGAACGACCTCACCCTTCCTATATTCACCCAGGTGGGACCCCCAAGGGAGCTAAGAGAAGTCTATCTCTCTAACACTGCCCATACACTTCTTCTCAGAGTTCAGGATTATGCAAAGAATTAACATGCTTGGCCCTTAACCAAGATGTTGATTCATGCCCACAGAGAGATGCCTTGTAAGAAAGGCATGGCTCTTCTGGAAACCTGGCCACTGAAAATCCTCAGGAGCACAGTCAACTCTGACACACACGTGTTCCCAGTGGTTGGAGCTGATGTGATGACAGCTTGCATGTTTTATCCCACTACTGATGCTACTCTGGTTTGTGTGGCTCCTTAGGAAAACACGTCCATAGGAACGTTAAAAATAAATAAATACATACATACATACATACATACATACATACATACATACATACATACATACATAAAAACCTACCGCTAGGAAAACAAACAGGATTGTCCTAGAAAAGGTGAAACCAGGCTGCTCCTTGGAGGCAAGGATTCTGAAGCTTCATCTAACATACTTTGCAAGGAAGGACCAGTCCTTGGAATGAGACATCATGCTTGGAAGGGTGGTAGGGCAGGTGTTCTGTCTCTGAACTGACTACCCACTGACTTCCCCAGGGCCTTTCACGCCTCTGTCTCCTCCAGGCACATGGGCTCCTCTCTGTGTCCAGACTGGTCAGTGGGTGCTGTGGCCAGCTCATTGCCATCTGCTAACTCTCTTTGATCCTGAACTGTCATAGGACAAGGAAATCTCAGGGCATCCACAACAGCTGTCCAACAGCAGCTGCAGGGGCGCAGGCAGCACTGGCTGGGCTCTGGGATAGGGGTTACTAAGCTTAGATAAACACAGCTGTTGGGGAGTGTATGCATGGAAACCCGGTCTCAGGCAATAGGTGAAATGGAAACACTAAGCACTCTACTTATTACTAGCTGACAGGTTGGCAGTTCAAAGCCACCCTGAGACATCTCAGCAGATGGTCCGGCAATCTGCTTCCAAAATAAAGCCTTGATTAACTGTATGGAGGGGAAGTCCTACCCTGACGCACACAGCACTACAGTGAACCACTGTTTACTTGTCAATATACAAAGATCTGCAGGAGTGAAGCTTGCTCTTGAATGCAGAGTAACTAAAGCAAATGGAAGAGGTAATGAAATAGTAAAAGAACCGAACACAAGATTTCAGAGGAAAGGTCCAACAAAGGTATTAAAATGAAATGTGCAGAGACTTGGAATGAGAAAACCAAATGGAAAGAACTGAAGCAAAAAGTTAAGCCGGGAATACAATATTGAAAGATTCTAGGCTCAAAATATTAAATGACAGGAAATATCACAAGAAGATAGAAGGAATATAGTCATTGTAACAAAAAGAATTGAACAACACCATTTTAGGAGGCAATATATGAGCACTGGTCGCCTAAGGATAAGGCATTGTGTTGCCAACCTAAAGGCACTGTGTTCAAATCCACCAGCTGCTCCAAGGAAGAAAGATGGACCATCTCCTCCCATGTGCTTTAAAGCCTCTGAAAACTGCTAGCGGGTCAGCTCTGAGCCAGTTCTGACTCGATGGCAATGAATTCTGGGGAGGTTTGTTTTTTTTTTTTAAGATATGATGAACAACTGATAATATTGAAGAGGAAAGTCCAAGTTACACTGAAGGTATTGATGAAAAACAAGCCTCCAAGAATTGACAGACTCTTGTTGTTGTTGTT